>NW_021604781.1:3677184-3730763 GCF_004785775.1 Grammomys surdaster
AGTGGTCCTGTGGTGTCCATGGATGCAGTGGTCCTGTGGTGTCCATGAGACACTCTTTCACTGGGAGCCGATCCCCCCTAATCCTCAGCTCTTAAAATCTTCCCGCTGTTCCTCCCTTGATAGTCCCTGGGCCCTGGAGAGTGTGTGATGTAGAGGTCCCGATTTGACTGAGCACTCCACAGTTTCTTCCTCTCTGCACTTCGATCTGTGTGAGTTCCTGTACTAACTGCCTATGATATCATCTGTAATCTATACTCTTTAGAGTGTGTTTGACGCTATATCCACTTAGCAAAACAGTGGTAGTAGGTTTTTTCCTGGAACCTGTGATCTCCCCAACCATGGATTCTTGTCCAAATTTAAGGTACCGGGCATGTGTTTCTTCCTGTGGAGTCGGCCTTAAATCAGATCAGAAAGTGGCCACCATTGTGTCACGTGGGCATATCTTGCCACACCCATCATTACTGTAGCTCACAAGGTCACAGCTGTGTAGGAATGTGGATGAGTCCTCTTCCAGCACTTTCTGGTACTATGAAAGCAAGTTACCAAGGGAGCAAGCTTCCTGGTCGGTACTAGCTTGATTTCTCCATGTCCTGTCACCAAAGTATGACAGAATTCTGGTAGGCAGTTGTGTTAATTTGGTTTCTATTGTGATAAACACCATGACCCAATTCAACACGGAGAAGGAAGGGTTTGTGTCTTCTTTTTGTTGTTGTTGTTTTTGTTTTTGTTTTTTTCGAGACAGGGTTTCTCTGTGTAGCCCTGGCTGTCCTGGAACTCACTCTGTAGACCAGGCTAGCCTCGAACTCTCGAACTCAGAATTCTGCCTACCTCTGCCTCCCAAGTGCTGAGATTAAAGGCGTGCGCCACCACCGCCCAGCAGGTTTGTGTCTTCTGATACTTCCGTGTAATGACAGTGTGTCACTGAGGGAAGTCAGGTGAGGGAAGTCAGGGCAGGAACCTAGAGACAAGAGCTGATGCAGAGAGCACTAAAGGGTGCTGCTTACTGGCTTACTCCTAACGGCTAGTCCAGCCTGCTTTCTCATAGCACCCAGAACCGTCAGCCCAGGGTGGCATCATCCACAGTGGGCTGGGCTCTCCTACATCAATCACTAATCAGGAAAATGCCCCCACAGATTTACTTATGTGCCAATCTAATGGAATTGTTTTCTCAGTTCAGGGTCCCTCTTCCTAAATGACCCTAGCATGTGTCAAGCTGACAAATCCCAAACCAGCACAGCAACCAAAAGCAACGACAGTAGCCTGTATTGTTTAGTGCATCTCTAGAACACCCAAGGGAGTTTCTTAGCTAGGGTTTCTCTTGTGTGATAAAATGACCATGAGCAAAAGCAACTTAGGGAGGAGATCGCTTCTGGGAAAATCAAGGCAGGAACCTGCAGGAGGAACTGATGGAGCAATGTGGCTTACTGGCCTGCTCCCCATGGCTTGTTCAGCTTACCTTCTTATCGTACCCGGGACACCAGCCCAGAGGCGGCACCAACCATAGCAAAGCAGACCCTCTCATATCAATTGTCAATCAAGAAAATGCCCTAAGCCCCGCCCTCTTCCTTTCGGCCTAGGCAGCCATCTTCCAGTTAACTCGCCAAAATGACCAACACAAAGGGAAAGAGGAGAGGCACTCGGTATATGTTCTCTAGGCCTTTTAGGAAACATGGAGTTGTTCCTTTGGCCACATACATGCGAATCTATAAGAAGGGTGATATTGTAGACATCAAGGGAATGGGTACTGTTCAAAAAGGAATGCCCCATAAGTGTTACCACGGCAAAACCAGAAGAGTCTACAATGTCACCCAGCATGCCGTGGGCATCATTGTAAACAAGCAAGTTAAGGGCAAGATTCTGGCCAAGAGGATCAATGTGCGGATTGAGCACATTAAACACTCGAAGAGCAGAGACAGCTTCCTGAAGCGGGTGAAGGAGAACGATCAGAAGACAAAGGAAGCCAAAGAGAAGGGCACCTGGGTTCAGCTGAAGCGCCAGCCTGCACCACCCAGAGAAGCACACTTTGTGAGGACTAATGGGAAAGAGCCTGAGCTGCTGGAGCCCATTCCATACGAATTCATGGCCTAGTGTATAAAAGAAATAAAGGACCCAACTGCAGAGTTTTTTCCTTAGGTTCAAAAAAAAAAAAAAAAAAAAAAGAAAGAAATTGCCAACAGGACCATCCTATAGAGGCGTTTTCTTAATGAGGTTCCCTCCTCCTAGATGACCTTAGCTGGTGTTAAGTCAACATAAAAACCAGCCAGTATAGGAAGGCCTTGGATATCTAGGGTGGAATTTTTATTTAGCAAATCTATAGATTCTGGGAAAAGCAGTATCCTGTGTATAAGGTAACTCTAATTAAATGTATGTTATATATGAATATGTAATATCTTATATATGTAATATCATAATATATGAACATATAATATGTGTTCATATAATACATTATATTATTATATTAAGTATTATATAATATATTACATCATTATATATAATTATATATATTATATCATATGTTATGGCATATTATATAATTATATATTATTAGATATTATTAGATTATATATCTGTGTGTATATGTATGTGTGTGGGTGTATACATGGAAGCTTATAAAATAATAAGTTTCAATATGACTTCATCAAACATCTTTACTCCTAGTTACCTTTTCGAGTGCCCTTTCCTCTGTTCCCTCACCCCTTCCTCCCACCCCTCCCCATTTAACCCTCTCTCCCCATTATTCCCCATTTTCTCTTTTTGTTGTTTTTATTTATATTGATAATGGCTTTATTTGCTCATCTTTTCTGTGCGCTGAAATCCCCCGGTACTGAATTCTCTTCCCGTCAGAGCGGCGTGGGGTGGAAAGGAAATCCCACATGAAACAGATACATCTTCTGCAGTAGCAGTGCCCCACGTTCGAGCCAATGTCGCCAGTGGCCTGTCCTGGCTCTTGGCTCTGTGAATGTCTGTTATTCAAAGTAACCAGATTTCAAGAATCAGAGAAAGTGGTGTGGGTGTTTGTTTAATCCTCAGAGAATTGCTTTAGTGGGAAAGTAAAACTCGAGGTTTCTGTCACGTGCCGTCGTGAGTTATAATTGTCCAGGAATGTGTTATCTTGCACCAGAATGCAGACAAGCCTCTCTCTCAGCTCTGAATACATGGTGCAGTTTATCCTCCCCCCAGTTGTAGAGATGGACACGGAGCAATGTTTGCAAACTGCTGTGAGCAGGTAGCTCTGTTCTGATAGCTGGTATGCTCGGGTGATTCGAGATGGATTGCCAGTGTTGAAGTAGAAGACACAGCCACAAAGATCAATAAGATAATGTATATGAAAAGCAAAGCCTAGTTTATGGAAAGGATGCCAAGGTATAAATCAATGAAAATATATGAAAGAAAATTATAAAGGCAACTACACATAATTTCTGAGTATGAAAATTTTAATAAAATATAACAATAATGATAATATACCTGCACCAAATATAGAGTTAGTATTGGTTTGGTTTATAAATAAGTTTTTCACACTGATTAAAAGCCCTCAACTTCAGTATTAGTTACTGTTCTGTTGCTGTGACAAAACACCATGACCAAGGTAACTTATAAAAGGAAGAGTTTTCGTGGGATTATGGCTCCAGGGGTTAGAGCCCATGATAGCTGACCCCAGGCATCGCTGCAGGACAGGACAAGGAGGGCTCACACCTTAAAACACAAACACAAAGCCGCGAGTGGGGTGAGGCTCTTAGCTCTCAAAGCCCTACCAGGTGACACACTTCCTCCAGGAAGGTCACACCTCCTAAGCTGCCCCAAATACTGACAACAAGTGGGCACCAAGTATTCAAACTTGAGAGCCTGTGGGGCCATCATCAAACTGCGGCATTATCCTAATAAAACAGTGGTCGGGAGACAAGATCGAGGGCATGGTGTTTCCCAGAAAAAAAAGAAACGTAAATGGGGAATTAGTATCCAAAAAAAAAAAAAATCAAACACACCCTCATGCCTTTTAGTAGTTGAAGGAATGAAAAAAAAAATGAAATGAAGACAGAGTCTTATCAGATCGGCTTTATCATCATCATAATCATCGTCCAGTTTCAGGGTCAGAGCCCTGCCGTGTTGGAGGTGTGGCCTGAGCTGATGGAGGCTTTCTCCATCATTGAGAAACAGGCTGTAAGAGCTGAAAATGAGGGAGAGTGGTGCGGGGGAGGGGAGCGATTGTCCTCGTGAGCATCTGAGCCATTCACAGTGCCGTAGAAGTGTGTGGAAGGGTTTTCATTATTTGCTGTGGCGAAAGGCTGAAGACCAAACCAAACAATCAATGCAAATCATGGAGCCCACACAGCTCTGGCTGAGGACCTAAGATAGGTTGACGCACACGCAGCGCTCACTGAGGACTTAAGTTAGGTTGACGCACACACACTGCTCTTGCAGACGACCGAAGTTGGGTTGACAGCATCCTCATGGCATTGCTCACAATCGCCTGTTACATCAGCTCTAGGGGATGTATCGAGCTCTTCTGGCCTCCGTGGGCCATATACACATTTCCACACCCAGACACCGCTCACCCAGCCTGGCGTCCACCATGCTCAATGCTGGCTTCTCAGTTCACGAATTCTCTTGCACACGCCAGCCAGACTAACCAGGGTTCTCACATCTCTGCGATGTTCATTCCACCAGCAAGTTCCATCGTTCCTCTTTCTGCTCACTCAACAGACATTTCCTGAGCAAATCTCATATGTCAGGCACTGCAGGGCATAGAGATCGAATATTAGAGCTGTCTCCTGGGGGCAACTTACATAGTATGTTAGTCACCTTTCTGTCATGGCAATAAATATCTTGAGGTAATCAACTTACAGAGAAAAAGTTCGCTTTGATGCAAGCGTAGAGGTGTGATTGGCTGGCTTCCTAACTTAGAGAAAGGTGTTGTTCTTCACAGATCCAGGAAGCCAGAGAGCAGTTAAGGACAGAAACAGGATTCCATGCTCCCAATGACTGAAGACTATGACTGGTCCCCACCTCTTAGGGCTTCCGCCATTTTCAAATATCACCTCCCTGGATATCAGCTGTCCAATACGTTGGTTATGTGAAGACATTTAAAATCCAAATTATAACGGTGCAGTGGTGGTGCATGCCTTTAATCCCAGCGCTCAGGAGACAGAGGCAGGCAGATCTCTGAGTTCGAGGCTAGCCTGGTCTACAGAATGAGTTCCAGCACAGCCAGGAACTCTGGCTTTCCAGAAACCCTGTCTCAAAACAAACAAACAAACAAACAAACAATCCAAATTATATAAAGGAGACAGATCTTTTCATAAGCTATACATTGGCTGGTTGTAGGACTGAGACCCAGCCGTGCTGACCCCACCCCACCCCAGCCAAGCCATGTGACTTTGAGGCAAGGACAGAACTTGTGTCGTAGTCTGACTTGGCAGGAACGAGGCTGACTGCTGAGGGAGAGCGGGAGAGGTGCATCACCGCTTTGTGTGCCCTGGTGATGTGCCAAAGTGGCATCCTCTTCTAGCTAGGATAACAGGAATTAATAACGAACGTCCTGTGCGCCCTGCACACACTAAAGCAGTTAATCCTTATATAGCCTCCTGGGGAAAAACAGTGTTATCTTTGTATAGAAACTGAGCCCCAGAAATATTAATTGAATGATTTCCCCAAGACACATAGCAGTTAGCCTCCAGTCTAAGCACCTTCGTATTGTGTGTTATGAATTCGTGTGCTTGGCTGTCTTGTTTCCATACACACATGCGCACATAAAGTCAGAGCCCGTCATAGGCTCCATTAACCTAAGAATGCGCATTGCGCATGCGCATGAGGGGAATGGAGGCCAGTGAACTAGAAGCTTCCAAAGCCTGATGAAATCCTCCTACTTGCTTTGCTAAATCGTCCAGACCTATGCTTGAGAGAACTCGGAGAGAAAGAGAGACTGCACATGTCACACTATCCCAAGCCCTTCCAAAACAACAGATGGGTGTTGGCTGAATTCACACACGTAGTCCCTACCTCGCTGACACGGGGTGTCTTCAAGATGGATTCACAGACTGTTAGCCCCCTACTTCGCAGACTCGGGGTGTCCTCAGGTGGGAAGCCCTTATGGTGGTTGCCTTGTTGAACCTCCCACCCCTTCAAAACTGTGACTTAGCTGACAAGCTCCAAGAACATGTTCTTGAATGACTCGGAGCTTTTTAAAAATGTCACTTTTTCTAAGCCTGAGGCTTTGAGGGAGGAGAGGATTTGAGACTTGGATTCCTATAGAACAGAGTCATAGCGAACACATTTGAAGGGGATGCCAGACAAACAGACCCTTGCTTTGTTGGTGAGCCCAACGATAAACTGGTAAGCAGGGTGAGCGTGCACAATTGTGTGTGACGGGAGCTGGTGGACAAGCTGCAGACCACGATAGAAAGCCCACAGAAGGCTGGCGTGTCTGTGCAGAGTAATGGTGTAAGCCCTCGCCATCACTCACCCCCTCCCCCTCGCTCACACCGTGGGAGGTGCCGGGAGGTCTGGTGAGGACACTCAGCCCTTCTCATTCCATCCAGAGCATGGCATTTGTTTAAACAGGGCGTGAGAATGGAAGGGAAGGAAGGGATGGACAAACAACCGCTCCTCCACTCCTACCCAAGAGGCTTCACGGCTTTTCCTGCCGTAACCTTACCCCCACCCTATAAATCTCAGCTCTGGAGACCAGTCTAGGAGAAATGCGCTCAGTGTAAGGGCTGCGGTTAGTTGTGCCGCCCCAGTGCTATTCTCTGTGTTCTTGGGAGGTGAGCACATGGCACCCTCGAGTGATATGCTGCCCCTGTCTCCTCTTCTACTTTACTTGCTGAGGCTAGGGCTCGGAGAAGCGTCAATGGCCTGAGCTCACACTCCCAATAGAGGAGCCGAGGCTCAGGTCCAAGTCATCTTCCCACCCTCTAGCTCAGACTTTTTGCCTTTGTCCTCGGCTTTCTTGGCCACAGAACTCTGGCTTCCACGTCCTCCCTGTGCTCGGTCCTCCTGCCAAATTCTCCCAAATTCCCACAGTGTTTGAGCTGACGACGAGACTTGCCAGTTTTAACAGCGTATTATCGCCGTTTATACAACACGGGGCATGCAAGCAGAGACCGTTTTTTTCCCCTCGCTCCTTGGCAGTGTGTCTTCCATGGTGCCATTTGTGAGGTCTGCCATCTGCAGACAAGAACCAGGAGGTGCCTCTGACGAGAGCAGGTGGGAATCAGGGACATTCTAGGATACAAATTTGCTAACGCGTCGAGCTGAGAACGACGGGCTTCTGGGTTTGTTAGATTTGAGCAGATCACCCTGCACAGTCCTGTGCATCTTTCCTCCCCAGTCTGGACCCCGACCTTCCCAGGACCTCTGTTGCTCGGGAGTTGTGAGTGTCCCACTTTCCTCAGAATTCTTGTGCAGACTAGTTCCTGTTGGCAGACTTGAAGCTTCCTCAGATCCTTGATGGCAGATGGCAGGGCTGCCTCTGTCTCATTTCCCTTCACAGTCACACCGAAAGATTGTCTTGATGTCAGCTGTTCTTATGTGACACAGACTGACACGCCACACGAACTTCAAAACACCATGTGAAATGCCCTCCTCAGCTGTTAATTCTGCCAGGAATACCCACTCCCCTGTCCCTCTGTCTGTCTTATTCCCTCTGACTGTCTCTGTAAGGGTCTGAAAAATTGCTGAAGGAAGAACCCAGGCTCAAATAGCATGCAAAAACAAAGAGCGCTTATTCTGCAGAAATATATAACATGAAAGGGAGGGGCGGGCTCAACCATGCTCTAATATGGTCACCCTAGACAAAGGTACACAGGCCTTCATATAGGGAACCACGGGAACTCTCTAGAAGGATTAGGTAATCTAAATTTTCCTTGGTGAGTGCTAAGGGGTCACAGGTGATCAGTGGTCTGCATTCTTATGTCATGAATGTTCAACCATGTGAAGAAATAGGGCTGCCCAGCACAGATAGCCCATTCTGAGATAAGAGCTCTTCCCCTCTACCATCACCTCTCAGGACATGACCAAGAACAAGGGGTTTAAGTTCACATCCTGATCCATTTTGAGGCAGAAAAGACTTGTCTTGAGAATGAACCCATTGCTGTCATTCCTGCCGCGTGCCAACCTTAAACACATTTCTGGGTGTGTTGCTCAAGAGTTTTATAGATTTCTCTTTAACCGTTTCCTAACCACTCGGTCTGAGCTATATTGCCACAATGTTTCATTCATAATTCAACCAAAATAATTGCCAATAAGATAGTAATGGGCGAAGAAGGAGGAAGAAGCTAGGGCACCCAATTTGTGTATAAAATTATTACCCCTGTTCAGCATACAGCCTACACAGGACATCTAATCCGAGCGCCTGTGCTACCATTAGGCAGTCATAGGCGGAAAAAGCTTGTTCAAGGTCAGCCTAGATGTACATTCAGCCTGTTAAGCAGCAAGACCTGCAGACGGCTCAGCTGCCGCTGCTCCTGCCCTCCCTCACAGCAAAGATCTTAGCAAGCCTGGAAGGTTGCCCTTGTGTCTTGCTTCGGAAAGCCACAAGCTGTCACCCCCACAAAGAGAAATCATAGGTTTTCTATGATAAACTTGCTCCAAAAAAGTACCAAAGTCAGATTGCCTTGACCCATTGTCTGCCTACTGCAGCCTAAGGGGCTGAATTTCCCTGGACCCGTGTGGAGAGGACATACCGATACTGTCCCTGGCCTATCCTGCTGGGCCTGTCGCTCCATGGCCTCTGCCAAGGACAAATGTGCTCGAGTCTCTTGCTGAAATACAGAAAAGCTACAGAGAAGTGGTCCTGCGTCTGCATGTGCAGCTCACTGTCAAGCAGAGCCTCTCTGACTCCCAGGATGCACCGGCTCCTCCGGACAGCATGAAGCTGCTCCTACTCTCAGTATCATACCCCACCACTTCCGCTTTGGTGAGGTGGCTATCTGTTGTTGCCCACATGGTCGGTGAGTGTCTTCCTGCCACCACCTGCTGTGGAAAAGAGTCTAGAAGCTATTTTAAATACCAAGGCCATCATCCCTCAAGTGCATAGCCCCTGGGAATGGAAGAAATTCCTCTGGTCCTGTCTCCTGCCAGTGTCCGGGCAACCTGCTTATCAGGCCCTTCTGTCCCATCTTCCATCTGGTCTTGGTCAACTTTTGTGGTCTCCCAAACCGAATTCCTGCTTTCAAAAAAGCCATTTGGTGCAACTTTGACCCCATTACACTCAGGTGGGGTCATTATGTTCCAAATGTCAGCGCACGAGGGACGTGAGATGGTATCCCTCCTCTCCCCTATGTGGCATGTCCCCAGGTTTGGGTCAGTCCAATTGTGCAGACTTATAAGCATGTAAGTGAGGGGAGGAATCTCATTCAGTCTCCTCCGAGTTCCTCCCAAATCACTTAACGTTTATATTTCCACTTGTCTCCTTTCCTTTGGTGCATTGTTTGTCACTGATGATACATTGTTTATAAGTAAATATTTGAAACAAAATGCCTTCTAATTTTCCATACAGAAATAATTTATAGAGATAAAATCATTTTTCCAGAATAATTTGGCTAGTACAGTTAATTTCATAAAGCATGACCAGGATGTGTCCGACCATAGCATCACCCGTGTGCATGGCAACGCGGAGTTAGAGCCTAGTCGTCACTTTTAATGAGAGGTAGGAAAGGAGCGGAAAGGAAAAGAAAAATATTAGTGCTTTATGCTTCCAAAGCTAAGTGTAGCTTTGTGAAGCTGTACGTTTGCTCTCTGTGTGCACACATGCGTGTGTTCACCTATGCATGCTCATTTGTGCCCATCCCACAGGTACGGTGCATCGTGGGCCTCAGTCAAGCAAAGGCTGAGAGCTGCCTCTCAGGGGCCCCTCGGCCTCAGACCAGCCACCTCTGTCACTACTTCCTCTGGCCACTTTAGATACCATTTCCCTTTCTCCAGCTGAACTTTCAAATAGATTCCCCCTACCCCTACCCCCTCAGCGCCAAGTCATGCATTCCTGACTGGTTGTGCCATCTTGTTGGGCCCTTGTTTATGGAGGGGAATTTCAGAAATAGTGATAGGCAAGCACTTGATAAATGACATCCACGATTTCCACTTGCATACGAATGACATCTGCTGCTGTTTTTAAGTGTTGCTCAATTTAATGTGGGATTTCTGCTGCCCTCTTGCATGCCTGTAACCGTGTGTTAGGTATGGAACCCTGACTGAGTGTGTGGCTGTAACCGCGTGTAAGGCAAGCTGGTGCTGTGGTATAGAGCCCTGATGAAGATCTGCAAACATCTGTCTGCCTGTGAGTTACTTGAGACAGTTCTATAACAGCAATGCCGAGGAATGCTGCAGAATAGCTCTCTTCACTACTGCGTTTCTCTTTAGGAGCTGTGCTAGTTCGATGGGAAATGTCGTCAGAAATCTTGCATAGTTAAACACTTGGTCCACAGTCCTGAGTCCGGAATTCTGTTTAGGAAGCTTTTGGAACCTTTAAGGGGTGTGGCCTTGCTGGAGGAAGTACGTCACTGTCACTGGGGTGGGCTTTGAAGGTTTTATAGCCTTGCCCCACTTCCAGTTCCCCCTCTTTGCTTCTGGTGAGTGGTAAAATATGCTATCCTAGCTTCCTATTTCTGCTACCTTGCCATGCTGTCCCTCTTTCTGGAACTGTTAAGCCAACATCCACCCTTTCTTCCTTAAGTTGTGTTTGGTTATGGTGTAGCTAATACAGGAGCCCGTTGGGAACATGCAGTTCAGTGGTGTCTGTGAACAAACACCTGACTGTGTGTAAAACTGGCAGACAGCTAAATGCCTACTACGTGTCAGACAAATGAAGCATGTGCACACTGAGCTGCTGGTGGTGTGTGCAAATGAAAGGCTAGGATGCCAATCCTCGTAGATGCCAGCCCTCAGTTTCGCGATTGGCTGTTAAGTTACTATCAGACATAGCAACTCCTTTCCTTAAGACAAGAGTTGAACGGAGGTGAAATGAAAGGAACGAACCAGAGCCAGCTTTCCAGCCCTTATCAGACTTAAATATTAATAGATACTTGGCATAAGGCAGCGGACCTCGTTTCCTGATCCTTCGCGGTAGGGGTAGGCTTCGAGTTGGGTGTATGTCGCTGACTCTCCATTTGATGGTATTTGTTGGTCATTATGTTTCCATGTCCTGATGAGAGGGTGACAGATCGGTATACAACCAAAAGGTATCAGCCGGTGAGGATGGGTCTGCCTTGACCTGGATTTCTTGCCAAGTCTTCTGATCTACATAAAATATAAAAATAAGAGAACCTACTTTTAAGGATGTGTTGCTGCATACCGTTTGCTTATTGAATTAAAACAAAAGGGCACCTCATAACTGCCTGGAACGCTCACTCCAGTTCCAGGGGATCCAATGCCTTGTGGTTTCAGCAGTCACCAGAACTCATATGCACTTCCTCTCTCCCTCCCCTTTCCCTCTCTTCCCCCTCCCCCCTCTCCCTCCCCTCTCTCTCTCCCTTCCATCCACCTCTCTCTGTCCCTCCTTCCCTCTCCCTCACATATACACACAGACACACGTACAAACATGCACTAACATATATACACACACACACACACACAAACACACATACACTCACACAGAGAGACATGCATGCACTCATAAACACATAAACCCATGCACAGACACAGATGTACACACACACATGCAGAGACACACATACACTCTCACACACACAGACATACATGTACTCACATACACACATACTGATGCACAGACACATGTACACATGCATGCACATATACACAGACATATGCACTCACACAAACACGTGCACTCACATGCACAGACACACGTGTGCGCACACACACACAAACACGCATGCACACACACACAGACACACACGCACTCACATACACGTACCCACTCACCAATAATCGTAGACACAGACACAATTTTAAAAATAAAATTTTTGAGGCTTTAAAAAAAGAATAATTTATCTAAAAGTAAGGACTGGCATGAAAGGGTTCTCCTATCAGAGTGCCATCAGAGGAGTCTTACAGGGGAGGCCGTGGGCACCTCTAGCCCAGCCACTGTCCTGTCTGAGACACAATTCCAGCGTCCACGATGTGTCTTACAGAGCTTCTCAAAGGAGCCAATGAGAGGGACGAGGGGGCGTGTCCAGGACCCTGAGCACCACTGCCTCCTTGTGGCCGAGTGAAGAGCATGCAACCCACACAAACCAAAGACCGCTCTCCATAGGGGCTCCACGGTACTTAAGGTTCTCCACATAAAACCACGGGATGCGTGTTTTGCTAGTCCCCTCCTTTGTTTGTTCAGGCTTTCTTCCCCCTACAGTTTAGGGACAGCCTGTAAGTTATTAGCTCTTGCAGCAGGCTTTTATCTCCCACTTCCCAGTATTGGTAATGGGACTGTATTGGTCACTTAATGTTTGGGAGAAAAAGCGTGTAGCATATAAGCAACCTCTGACTGCGTTTCGCAGGGGTAGATGGGAAGAAATAATACGTGTCCATTATTCTAAGTAAATTCAAATCAAAGGTATCCATCTTACTCCGTTACATTACTTTTACTGTGTAAGGAGAAAATTATGTCAAGCGTGGTGCGTTTAAAGGTTCACATTGTCAGGAAAGCAAGTGGGCAAGAAGAATGAATCCTACTTGGAATTTTTTTTTCTTTAAAAAAAAAAAAAAACCTTGGGTGTGAGTGAAGGGAACACTACCTGAGGCAGGCACCACGTGGTGTTGATGGCTCTCCGGGCAGTATCCTCTATAGTCTCGTATCAAAGGTCAGATGGCTCCTAGACAGAGTTGAGCCAGCTCAGAAGAATAACGGAGCCTGCAGTTGTGATGTTAATAGTTCGTGCATGTGTGTGCATGTGTATGTGTGTATGTGTGCACTCACTCACTCTTTGAAATGAGGCAGGGCCCTAGGGTTCATTCTCAGCCTCCAGTGCATATTGAGTGACTCCATTTTTTTTAAAAAAGAAGATCTGCCGTGAAGACCCTTCCTGACCTCCAGCTGAGCCGTAGTCCTCCTGCCTCGGACTTCCAAGTTCTAGGTTAACGTCTACATAGTAATTAAGTAGTAGGTGATTGCTCACGAGGAAAGGAACATTCTAAAATTTGTCAAAATAAAACGAAGAGACACACTCTAGGGGCTGGAGAGATGGCTCGGTGGTTAAGAACAATTGATGCTCTTGCAAAAGGACCTGGGTTCAGGTCCAGCACCCACGCGGCTGCTCACAATTGTCTGTAACTCCAGTTCCAGAGCATGCACGTGGTGCACATGTTGTGTTTTATGAAAAAATAAGGAGAGAAGGAATATGTTTGGTGGATGTGTAGTCAGGTGTGGGGGGAGGGGTGGCTCTGAGGGCCCATGCTGAGGCATCCCTTCCCCCTAAGGAACCAGCCACACGACAGTATAGTATAGAATAGAGTTTATTCAGAGCATGGGGAGGAGAGTTAAGAGGGTACTAGAGGCAGAGAAAAGCAGAGGGAGAAAGTAGAGAAGTAGAGGCCGGCACAAGCACGTGGAGAGAGAGGGGAAGGGGGAAGAGGACTGAATGAGAGCAAGAAGGCAAGAGAGAGCGAGCGCAAGCAGCCCCTTTTAGAGTGAGTCAGGCACGCCTGGCTGTTGCCAGGTAACTGTGGGGCGGGGCTTAGACAAAATCCTAACAGCACTTACATACGTGCAAGGTAAATACTCTACATATAATATTTAAGAAAAATAAATTAAAAGAGCGGAGGGAAGGGGAGGGCCTGTCGGAAGAAGAGACCTTTGTTGCAGCAACAGCTGGCCTCTTGTGGGCCTGAAGCTCTTTTCCCTCAGGAGTGAAATTAAGCCGTCCACTGAGCCGGGCAGGCTGCACCCTGGTCCTTGTCTGTGCCCCTGAAGAGGCTATGAATGCTACCCTATGAATACTGTTCTCGCTGAAGAGAGCGCTCAGACCCGGGAGGAAGCCAAGCCAGCCGTTCCTAGCCTTGGGAGCAAGAATGTTTGTGACCATGGGAGTTAGACTCTGCCCTGCAATCCTGCAGCCTTCAGGGCTACTTAACTTACTGGTCCCAGGAGACAGGCGTCTGGGATCTGAATGCCACAGGCGAACTTTCTCCCGACCTGGCATGGCTCTCCGAAGAAATAAGTTGTAGACCTCAAACTTTGACCTAGTAAATAGAAGAATGATGTAAATAAAGAAAAATGAAGGGGAAGCAACTCACAGAACAAGGAGGAAACCGATAAGATTTAAACCACGTGTCTTCTAAGATCTACGGGGTTTTAATCCCTTAGTAATTTATAGTGGAGAGGTTGGATCTTAAGTTTGATGCTTTAATTTGTGACGCTCTGTGGGCTAAGAACTGCTAAATATTTGGTGCCTTTTTGAAGTCCACTGTAATTACATTTGGCTTTGTACAGACACTACTTGATGCCTTGTACCCTGGGGGTGTTCATTTACTGTGGCCCGCTGTGACAAATGATGCAAAACAACAGAGTAATTAATTCCTTTTAAGTTTGGAAGGTCAAACTGGGCCTGTCTGATTGGCTTCCCTCTAAAGGCTCTAAGCAAAAGCTCTTTCCCTGACTCCTCTGGTCCTGGGTGACAGCCTCTGTTTCTGGGCCCCTTGGTGGCTTCTGCTCCCGCCCCTGCTTGCCTAGCTACATAGTCCCCTCTACCTCCAACTCTCCCCAACACCCAAAATAATCCTAGGCAGCCTCTGCATTGTAAATAACCTTAACTTAATCTCTGAAGAATGTTGTCTGCTGCATAAAATAATATGTTCCCATGTTTTGAGGATTAGGATGTTAAAGCCTTGGAATGTGTTAAATCAGCAACCTAGACTGACAGCACACAGTGAGCAAAGTGAACTACAGTAGAGGGAGGCTTTGTAAGGTCAGTGGGTCACTGTACAGAATTCTGTAGTATACATAGATGTAGCATATGTATATATAGCATGTGTATATATATGTATAGCATATGTATACATATATATATATATATAGCATGTGTATATGTATACATATATATAGCATATGTATATGTGACAGAGATATATGTGGGTCCTGGGGCTTGAACTCAGGTCAACAGGCTTGGTACTGAGTACTTTTACCTGCTGAGCCATCTTCCTGATCACTCTTCATTCACTGTTCTGCTGGTTTGACACACTGCCCACTGCTTCTGAGGGCCTACGACCCACTGGAAACCTCCATAAGCACCACACAAACTCTAGATGGACCGGTTCATTTCCTCTGGCTATGCAGTGCCTTTGTCTTCTATTTACATTTTAACTGATTATAGCCCTGGCTCAAAAAAACCGGCCTGAGCTTGCAGCTTCGCAAGTCATATCCTAGGAAGGGCAAAAATGTTCTCTGGCTTCCCTTTGTGGTTGAAGACCCCAGGAAGAGCGTTCTCAATAGATAGCTGCAGTCAGAGGCTGAGGGAACAGATATCGCCACAGAAAAGGTCCTGTTCTGTCAAGGGGTTGCTGGGTAATTGACACACACTGACAATGTCTGAAGTGCTTTGTGCGTGATGTCTCTGTGTTGAGGCAGATGGGAGAACACACTGGAAAAGTTTGACTCTCCTGAGTGTTAAGCCTGGAATTTTAGGACCTTGGAGGCTAGGAATTGGGAGTGGCCTAATGATGGTGTGCACAGAAGCCCTCTGCAGCTCTGTTGATGCCAGTAGAGTCTCACTGAGAGGGCTTGTGCCGGGCTGTATTGCATTGACCTTTCTCCATCCTTACCTCTGTGGAAAGAATCAGGCTTCCCAAGGCTTCTTTTCGCAGTATATAGTGGAAAAATCACCCCCATGTCATAGGTCCCTTGGCATATAGTGGAGGCTTGTCAGGACCTAGTTAAAACCCAAATTCATTAAGTATTTACTAATGTGAGAGACAAAGGTATTAGCTCTTTACATAAAATTAGAGCATTTAACACACAGAACTATGATAGACTGATCCCATTGTTTTAAAGAATAAAATTGACATAAAACCCAAACAGCTTCAGGCTGAAGTCTGCACACTGCCCGACATTGGCCTACCAAAGGCATGAATGCTCATTTGTAAGGATTTTTTTTTTTAAGAAAGTTCTTGCCGGGCAATGGAGGTGCACACCTTTAATCCCAGCACTTGGGAAGCAGAGGCAGGCAGATTTCTGAGTCCAAGGACAGTTTGGTCTACAGAGTGAGTTCCAGGACAGCCTGGGCTGCACAGAGAAACCCTGTCTCGAAAAAAGTAATAAAAATAAGAAAATTCTTCTGGGGCTGGAGACATGTCAAATTTGGCTTCCAGAACCTACACAGCAGCTTACAACCATCAGTAACTCCCGTTCCGGGGGATGCTACGCCACCTCCTGGCCTCTGTGGGTATCAGGCATGCACCTGGTGCAATATATAAAATAAATCTTAAAAAAAAGGAAAGAAAATTCTTATAATAATAAATATCTAGGGGAGTGTTGCCTGTATGCGTTCGCATAGTTCTCAGAAAAGCCCTGATGTATGTTTGCTTGTTATTGATGCATAAATGGTAAGGTAGGAAGGGTCTGTAACTACAGCTCACTGGATAGTTAGCCACAGAACTGGAGTTCAAAGTCAGGTGAATGCTAGCACTCAGATCAGAGAGAAATAAAGAAATAGCACCCTTGTTGCATGCTAAAGTGATATTAGGCTGCCGGAAGGAACTGTATCGTGCCAAGTGCACACAGAGATGTGAATCCAAGCAATATAGTCTCTCTCCGGTCCTCACGGAGTTAGCAGCTGAGGTTAGACATAAACCACGATAAGCACAGATGAGATTCGCGACTCGTGAGACACCACAGCAAGAAGACAAGGACTTTGGTCTTTTCAGGCATGCTTTGTAAAGACGCAGGAAGTTGCTACCTACGGTAGCCCCTTCCCCAGGAATTTTATTGGCAGTCTGTCCCAAGTCCAAAGATGAACGGAGGGTGGTAAGGATACTGGATGTGAGGAAAGAGGTGACCTAGGGGCAGAGACCCAGGAGTGGGGATTTGAGAGGCAGACAGGACCACATCAGGAGTTCTGGTGCAAAGCACAAGAGAGGCAGTGAAATGAATAGTGTGAGGTTTAAAATGGGCGGTGCTAACAAACCACCCCGGACGCTTTTATGACAGGGAGTAAGAAGTGATTGACCATGGAAGAGTGGAAACCAGTGTGTGGTGCATTTCTTTCCTAATCCTACCAACAAAGAGCCACAAATGTAGTGGTTTAAGAATGGAAATTATCAAGCCGGATCCTGGTGGCGCACGCCTTTAATCAGTACTCAGGAGCTAGAAGCAAGTGGCTGTCTTAAGTTCAAGGCCAGCCTGGTCTGCAGAGTGGTTCCAGGACAGTCAGGACTGTACAGAGAAACCCTGTCTTGGAAGCAGTGGATAGGAAAGTATCCAGGCTGGAGAGACAGCTTAGCAGTTAAGAGTGAGTTCAGGCCAGGCAGTGGTGGTGCACGCCTTTAATCCCAGCACTTGGGAGGCAGAGGCAGGTGGATTTCTGAGTTCGAGGCCAGCCTGGTCTACTGAGTGAGTTCTAGGACAGCCAGGGCTACACAGAGAAACCCTGTCTCGAAAAACAAAACACAAAAACAAAAGTATGAGTTCAGTCTGTTTGCCCGGTTTTGGTTCCCAGTTCCCAAAGCTGCCTGTGACTTCAGCGCCACGGGATATAGCGCCCTCTTCTGGACTCCTCAGGCACTGCACGCACACGTCCACATGTCCATATATATGGACCCACACATATACACATAATCAAAAATAAAATATATCTCAAAATGAAAATAGTCTTACATTTCAGTATCTAAGAAGTCTAGTATCTACTGAGATGAGATGACAGGTGTATCTCTTCCAGTTTCTTACAACTTTTGGATGCTGCCCATGGTACGTGACTTGTGGTCTCCCCTCCCTCTTCAAAGCCTCACAAACGTTTTTTATACTGTTCTCTCTCCCGTCCTGTCTTCATCATCATCATCATTGTTAATTCCTTTCTCTGTTGATATCTGTATCCTAAAAGTCTTTAGATTGTGTCACTTGTCTCCAAAACTGTGTCACCACAAAAGGCAGGAGGGAGTCACAGTGACGAGTTGGAACGGGTGCCAAGCAGCGTCGAAACTTAGACACACAGCAGGTGTGGACAGGCCAAGAGGCAGAGAGAACACGGCACGTTAGAAAGCATGTCTGGTGAGTGTGAGTTTTGCAGTAGAAGAAAATGAGTTTTTGTACAAATTGTACCTATTGTAGAAATGAAGCAAGGCATCATAGCGCACGCCTTTAATCCCAAGGCAGAGGCAAGTGGATCTCTGAGTTCGAGGCTACCTGGTCTACAGAGTGAGTCCCAGGACAGCCAGGGGTACAGAAAGCCCAATGTGGTAACTGAGACCCACCTGTAACTCTGCCCTTGGGAGGTGAAGACAGGAGGAGTTTGTAGTGGTTTGAAGATGCTTGGCCCATGGGACATGGCACAGTTAGGAGGTGTGGCCTTCTTGGCGGAAGTGCGTCACTGTGGGGGTGGGCTTTGAAGTCCTATGCTCAAGCTCCACCCAATGTAGAAGTGATCCTCCTGGCTGCCTAAGATGTAGAACTCTTGGCTCCTCCAGCACCATGTCTGCCTGCCGCTGACATGCTCCCCGCCTTGATGAAACCATAAGCCAGCCCCAGTTTTCTTTCGTAAGAGTTGCCTTGGTCATGGTGTCTCTTCACATCAATGGAAACCCTAAGACAAAGTTCAAGGCCAGCTACATAGAAAGTGTAAGACCCACTCTTGCCGGGCGGTGGTGGCACACACCTTTAATCCCAGCACTTGGGAGGCAGAGGCAGGTGGATTTCTGAGTTCGAGGCCAGCCTGGTCTACAGAGTGAGTTCTAGGACAGCCAGGGCTACACAGAGAAACTCTGTCTCGAAAAACCAAAAAAAAAAAAAAAAAAAAGAAAGAAAGAAAGAAAGAAAGAAAGAAAGAAAGAAAGAAAGAAAGAAAGAAGAAAGTGTAAGACCAGATTGGGCTACATGAGACCTTGTCTGTGTGAGTCAAAAATAAATAAACAAATTAATGAATAAATAGTTTAATTATTCTATGTCATTTTAATTCTCTTGAGATGGTAATTTGAGGTATTGTTATTATTTGAAGAGATATTTATTAACCTGGCCTGATATAATGGCATTGCCTAGATGGTTTTTTTTTTAACAATTTGGAACTGGGAGTGGTTAGCTAATTAACTAATTAAATTTAGAGACAGGGTCTCACTATGTACCCCTTGACTGGTCTGGAATTCACTATGTAAACCATCCAGATCTCAAAGTCACAGAGGTCCATCTGTCTCTGCCTCTCTGAGTACTGGGATTAAATCCACGTGCTACCACACCCAGTGAGGGGTGGTGATTTTTGAGATAGCCTCTCACTATGTAGCTCAGTCAGGCTAACCTCAAACTTGTGGTCTTCCTGCCCAGACCTCCCAGGTTTACAGATGTGTACCATTACACTCAGTTGAAATTCTGGGTTCTATTGGCTTCATAAAAATTGCATTTATTTCCAACCTCAAGTGTTCTGGCAGGAAAACTATTTTTTTCATTAAAAATAGTTCCAAGGGGGCTGGAGAGATGGCTCAGTGGTTAAGAGCACTGACTGCTCTTTCAGAGGTCCTGAGTTCAAATCCCAGCAACCACATGGTGGCTTACAACCATCCGTAATGATATTCGCTGCCCTCTTCTGGTGTGTCTGAAGACAGCTACAGTGTATTCATATATAATAAATAAATAAATCTTTAAAAAAAAAATAGTTCCAAGAGGACAGATTTTATTACATTTTTTTATTTCTTATGGTTTTTATGATTTATTTAAAAGCTCTGATCACATGGCACTAGAATTCATATTTATAGTTAAATAAATAATAGATATATTTGTTTAAGGAAAACCAAGCTTGAACAAGATGGACTTCAAATCTTTGTGTTCTGGATTGATTTAGTAGCCTTCGTCTGTATTTGCTGTGTTCAGAGTTCCTGCTTTGCTCCCCACTGAAGCCTGACAGATGCCTGTCTTGCAGGAGGCTTTTCACCAGCCTTCAGTTTTTCCCTTGCTTTTCTGCCTTAGCCATTCGCAGTCTCAAACCTTATCTGATGAGTAATTCCTTCATCTTAATGGATAAGAGAAACCTAGAAAAACTTCACCTGCAGAATAAATTATTCACCTAGCTTATGCACCATGTCTCTTGGAGAATTCTGTACTTTTCAAGTCAAGTGTGCTCTTAAAAGTTCACAAAGTGATAGCAATAGTTAGATTCTTTTTAAAGTACTGCCATACCCTAATACAGAGTATTAATAGTTCTTTGGTTTCTGCCCCAATCACCAAATGCACAACCCCCAAGCCATAGATTTGATGGAGAATTAAAGAAAGTATATCTGCACCAGGCAAAACCTACTGTGCACCATGCTTGAGCTATGCTTACTATAGTCAAATTTCAACTGATTGACACATTGGGCTGGAAATCTGGATCCTTGTGATCAATTAGTAACGTCTGCATGGGTGACGAATTTGGAACTGGACATCTACATGATTGTGTGGGTTTGAATATGCTTAGCCCATGGGAAGTGCTACTATTAGGAGGTGTGGCCTTGTTGGAAGAAGTGTGTCATTGTGTAGGCGGGCTTTGAGGGCTCCCAGAGCTCAAGCTCCGCCCAGTGCAGAAGAGTTTCTATTGACTGCAGTCAGATCAAGATGCAGAACTCTCAGCTCTTTCTCTAGCACCATGCCTGCCTGGATGCTGCCATGCTTCCTGCCATACTGTTAATGGACTGAACCTCTGAACCTGTAAGCCATCCCCAATTAAATGTTGTCTCTTATACAAGTTACCTTGTTCATGTTGTCTCTTCATTGCAACGGAAACCCTAAGATGGTGGTGCATATGTTTCATCCTTAATAACGCTACATAATGTCAACATAATACTCTCCCTCTACCATCCCATTTTAGCAGATGCTTTGGTGGAAGGAAAGCA
The DNA here is from genome assembly GCF_004785775.1 of Grammomys surdaster. Lineage (NCBI taxonomy): Eukaryota > Metazoa > Chordata > Mammalia > Rodentia > Muridae > Grammomys > Grammomys surdaster. Next base: position 3,698,137 of record NW_021604781.1, read on the forward strand.
CTTGAACTTTGGAATCAGATTCCAGCCATATATCTATCTAGTCATATGGCTGCCGTAGGTGATCAGCTTTTCTGTGCTCTATGAAATGGGTCCAACAGTGTCAATGTGACATTATGACCTGACTAATTCATCAGAACAACAGTACATAGTGCCCACGGCCCCTTGTCGACCGTCCAAAGGGAGACCTGCTTTGGTCATTTCCATTTTTACCTCACACTCTTTGCACTCAGCTTCCTCTCGTGACTTAGTCTTTAGGTCTTGCGAGGTTGAGATGGAAAGGAGGGCTAGCCCAAGCTAAGCCAATCATCCACTCAGAGTTAAGTTTCTGGCTCTTTCAGGAAAACGGAGTCTTCTCCCTGGGGAGTCTATGAACCACAGCTGGGGAGTGAGACCTTTGATTTCTGTTAGCATGTGCCCACAGAGCCATGTGGGTTCTCTGTATGAAATCAAGAAAGAATATCTGACAGTCTAGCTTCCAGAAGTGGAGTAGGCTGGGCCTCTCCTCTCTGGGCCTGGGGCTTGGTCAGCCTTCCTAGGATTTATCCCACAGCATCATCCTACTCCAAGTACCCACTGTAGGCTGGAAGTTTCCAATCTTGTTCACTTTAGACAAGTTCCAGACTCACAATCGTTCTGACCCACATAGCAATTATTACTCTGTCTGATTCTTCAGGAATTTGATTTCTGCACATCTATGGCTTAATAACACTCTTCCCATGATTCCCGTTTTTCCAATGCAAGGAAGTCTTAGAACCCAAAGTTGCTTTCAAAGGCCTTACTTATAACTGCGCTGTGTTAAATAACTGGGCTATGAATATTTACTGATGATGACATATTGGGAAAATTTGTTTCTTGCAGAGGCATAAGTAGATAAGATTTACTCCCTAAAGCAGGCGTCATTGAATGGCCTGTTAAATTCAAACAACACCACAGTTGGGGGTTTTGTTGTTGTTGGTGGTGGTGGTGTTTGTTTTGTTTTGTTTTCTAAGAGGCTGTTCAGGCAAGTTGGCACTGCAGATTGAACTGCCATCCCTACCTCACAGGATCCTTTGCAGCTGTAGAAATGTCCCAGGCAAGTGTGCCAGCCAGGTAGAGACCAGAAGCAAGATGCGTGGCATTGTAGGTTCAATGTGGTCTAACATGGGTATCTTTACCCCTGCATCTCCAGTGTCTGGCCATAGTCCATTTCTACTGATGTTAATCTGACGGACCCGAGCCACAGAGAGGGAGCGCCAATATCACACTATTGCATCTTTTCCTGAATGTTGTCCCTCGCAGAGTAAACTCTTCCTACCTAAAAGCCTGTGCCCTTCTATGCTCAAACATACCATTCGTAGCCAGCATAATAGCACACACCTAAAGTCCCAGTGCTCATGAGACAGACAGACCATTCCAGCTATCTTGGCCCCACAGTGAGTTCCAGACCAGTCTCAGACACCTACCAGATACACAGTGAGACTCCTCTCCAAAAATAAACAAAAATTCTGTCTTCAGCTCCCCTAAGATAAAAATCTTACAATATTACATTTCCTTCTAAAATGACTTCCCCATAAGTAATGTAGAAAAAGTAGATCTGTGATTTCAATGTAGTTTTTACATAACCACATGTACATGTACCCACATACACACACATATGCATGCATACATGTATGTAGACACATGCCCACATGCCCACACACGCATGCATGTAGACACATACACATACCCCCCACAACCAAGCACAAATTCATATAAACACATTTGTATATGCAGGCAGGCACACATGTATGCAGACACACATGCAGGCACACATATCGACATATACATACTTGTACACACATATGCAAGTACAGATACATACACACATACATGTACATACACAAATGAATGCATGCATGTGCAGACACACAGCCTTACCCCTGAGAAATAATCTAAATTATTTAGAATTCTCCCTTTGTGAAATGGTTGAAAATTACACCTTCACAGATACTTATCGGTAGGAACTCAACCAAGAGGCTGCCACAGGAAAGCTTGCCTTTCTCATTTTCTCATCCCAGAGCTGACCACAAGCAGAATAAACATTTGCTCATTAGTTTGCATGTCAGCGGAACACCCACATACTGTTTAGTTGATTGCATTTTAGTTACTACACATTGATTCATTAAAATATAGCTTCAAATTATTCTGATGATGGCATGGAAATTAAAGCATGTTTTATGTTTAATTATGTGTGGAGGAGGGTAGGTACCAGTGAGAAGTACCTGTGGAGACAAGGGGTGTTGGACCCCATGAAGCTGGAGTTACAGGCTGGTGTGAGCCACCTAAAATGGGTATTAGAAACCAAACTAGGGTCCTCCCAGGAGCAATGTATTGTCTTAACCACTGAGCCATTTCTCCTGTTCCCAAATGCTGTTTTGTGTTTTGTTTTTGTTGTTGTTATTGTTTGGGTTTCATTTGGTTTGGTTTGGTTTGGTTCTCTGTGTAGCCGTGGGTGTCCTGGTACTCATTCTATAGACCAGGGTGGTCTCAAACTCATGAGGTTGACCTGCCTCTGTCTCTTGTGCTGGGATTAAAGGCCTGCACCACCACCACCTGGCTCAAAGGCTGTTTTAAAAGGGAGCTTTGGAAGGAAACAAGGCAGCACACTTTTACAGAGGGCTTTCCAACTAGAAATGTATTAAGAAATCTGATTAAAGTTTTAACAGCCGCCCTGCTCCCCTTTTCTTTTTCTTTCCTTCTCCTCCGTGAACAGGTCTCTTAGATAACATGTCTTTCCCCATCTCAGAGATGACTTTTGAATTCTCCATTATGTCCCTGCTCAAACTTGGCAGCTGAGTGTGACTGTCAACTAAAGCAAAGGAGAACATTTCCCTCTCTCCTCTGAGTGTAGGAGCAGATGTATTAGCTTGTAATTGAGAAGGTGGCCTTCAGTGGGGACGTTCAAACAGTCAGGATGATGTGGGGACTGGGGGATTGTGATGCTTCATGACTGACTCAGAAGGAACACCTTCCTGAGTTCAGGGGCAAGAAAGGAGTCACCTCCAGCAACTCTGTTCTTGGCTCCACGAAATGGAACATTCTAAGGCTTGAGCCTTGAAGGTTGTACAGCTTCAGAAAATAATTGTGTGAATAAATGCTAAAAGTACAGTCGTTCCTGGCTCAGAGGCGAGCACTATCCTCAACAGTTATCAATAAGATTTTGTGCCAGTCAAACTCCAGGCTGACCCTCGTTACCATAGGAAAATGGATGTTAACAGGATTGCTGACACTAAGTAACACCACTAAACTTTATGCTGGCAAATGGCTTCCAGTTTTCTCAGGGAACATTGTTTTCAGTAAAAGGGACAGTCGATCGATCTAATGTGGCCTCTCTTCTGGGAGTCGAAGACCCTTGACATTGAATAAGTAGCAGGGAAGAAAATGAAGGCAAGGAGTATTGATAAACCATCTTCTAATGTGAATATTGCAATGTGTGCTTATAAAGCTGGGACTATTCAAGTATGTATCTGATTAATTTGGCTGTAGAAATTGTGTTGGCTGATTTTTTTGTGCCCATTTATCATATCTGGAAGAGGGACCTCAACTGAAGACTGCTTTCATCAGATTGACATGTGGGCATATCTATGGGGCATTTTCTTGATTTATGATTGATATGTGAGGGTCCAGCCCACTGTGGGCGGTGCCATCCCTAGGCTGGTGGTCCTGGGTAGCTGAACAAATCAGAGGAAATAAGGCAGTAAGCAGTGTTCCTCCATGGTCTCTGATTAAGTCCCTGTTCTGGCATCTCTCAAGGATATATTGTAGCCTGAAAGCCAAGTCAACCCTTTTCTCCCTGAGTTGATTTTGAAGAGTTTTGTTTTGTTTTGTTTTGTTTTGTTTTGTTTTGTTTTGTTTTGTTTCTCAGCAACAGACAGGAAACAAGACAATAAACTTCACAGGACTTGGGGAAGTGAAATGGGGCACCATGACTATTCAGCCATGCTCAACTAGAATCTGGGCATTGTAGGGCAGTCTTTATTTTATTGTTATTTTGAGATGTGTAGCCCAGGCTAGCAGCAAAACTTGCTGGGCTCACAATAGGCTGAAGCAGCCTGCTTGATATGCTGTTGCAGATTTTCTCTTCAACGCTCTCTGGTCACCCTTCTCTCCACCGCTGGGGATAAGACCACAGGGGTGGCTAAGTGGTGGCACTTCCAGATTGTTCTAATCTGACCTTCGGACTCCCCACGGTGATCTTCTCTGGGAAGCTGTAGCCCTTCTCTATATAATTCACTCCTAGGGCTGCCTCTCCAATACCGGATCTGCCTCTCCAATACCCGCTCGGAAGTAGTTACTTGCTATCCTGAGCTCTTCTGGGCATTTGTCAAGTTAACATTTACCTATCTTTATTAACTTTTACTTTTTGGTGGTCTGTGTGTGAGCCCAAAGCTGGGCTTTCAGGACCTTATCTGTTTGTTCTCAAAACAGTAACCTCAGGGCTTAGAGCATCCATGGTAGATACCGTGGTAAAACCCACTTTGAATGATGAATGAATCATTTTAAGCAACAGGAAAACCTGTAAATGGAAATTGATAACCTTCCCTGTTTTGTCTTTTTACGTGTGTGTGCAAAGCCGGGAGTGGGGGTAAGGGGTTGGGAGGAGTTGAGACAGAGTTTCTCTGTGTAGCCCTGGCTGTCCTGGAACTCACTCTGTAGACCAGACTAGCCTTGAACTCACAGAGATGATCTTGCTCTGCCTCCCGAGGATTAAAGTCTGGTGCCATGACCGAACAGCTCCTTTTGTCTTTTTAATGATGTCTCTAGTTAGTCTAGCTACACGCCTAAGGATTAAGGAAAAAAACGAAATCAAACGTTTGGCTGATTCAGTTTTTCTGAGTTCTGCGTTCGTGGTCTACATCCGTGAAGAGGGCTGAACTGTGGTTGGTGATCTGATAAGTCTCCCTGGATTCATCGCTGCTGGGTCCTTACTCGGGGTTATGTGGTAGCCAAAACTTCCAAGTAAATGTTAACAGGAACAAAAAGCGTGGGTCCTTTTCTGGTCTCTGTCCCAGCTTGCCCCCTTCCCCTCTACTTTTGACCGATGTCAGCGAAGTAGGAAGCAGGCCCAGTGGTGGGATCCAGTCTGAGTTAACCCATGTGACTACAGCCCCTCTGACTCTCTGGCCAAGCCACACCCCTTCCCTAAGGGTGTGGGTGAGGCCAAACCCATTGACCTGAGTAAAGAATGTTTTTGTTTATTTGTCCTTGAAGGACTATTTATGGCATCTTAACCATGTGACACTCTTGAGACTGTAATTACAGAGTTTCGTTTGAGAAAAATCTAGAACATTCCTTGTCTTGCTTTCTCCATCTGAGATTTTGTATGGAGAGCAGTCTTATCTTGGTAGCCCCCTCAGCAGTAATTGGTGGCCTATCCCACTCCTCCTCCTTCAGCATCCCCAGAGACTACTGTGTGGTTTCCTCGGTTTTTTGAAGCACTGTTGCTAGGCAGATGGCCCAGATTACATAAAATGTAGATTTTGTAGCTGAAGGTGAGAAGTGGATTGGAGAAGCTCCGTCAAGTGCTGAGTCTAGGGCCTGCAAGACAGAGATCAAAAGGCAGGATGCAAGGTTTTCAGGAATGAAGCTAGAGGTTTATAAATTGGCTGATTAAAAGGATTTGAAAACAAGACAGAGCCCACTTGCCCTGGCTTTCTTTCATATATGTAACAAACGCGTGGGGCAAGCCCATTTCGCCGATGTTTATTTCTTAAAGTTCGGTTTGTTTGTTTTCCTCATCATAAGAGGAATTCCCTCTCATGACCAAAAAGATAAAAATAATTATAAGAGATAAATTACAGTATGTGATTCCGCTTTATATGGAGGCAAATTAACATTTGCCTTTTTCTGCTTGTTTTTATTAGCTCTTTGAGAATTTCATACAATGTAGCTTTTAAATAATTTAATTATTTATATTTTATGCATATGGGTATTTTGTCTGCAAAAAGGTATGTATACTGTGTGTGCACAGTGCCCACATAGGCCAGAAGATTCCCCTGGAACTGGAGTTATAGATAGTTATATGGGTGCTAGGATTTGAACCTGGGTCCTCTGGAAGAGCAGCCAGTGCTCTTAACCGCTGAGCCATCTCTCCAGCTCAGCCTACAGTGTATTTTGTGTGCATTTTCTCCTCCCTTGTACTCTACCCAGATCCACTCTCCCTTCCATTCTGACATAACTCATTTAAGTCTTATTTTCTTGATGTCCATTGTATTTTGCATACATTTTTAATTTGCATACTTTTATCCTGTGTTTTAGAATATTTCCTAGGTCCCAGTTAGCTCTTTTTAAAAAAAAAAAAAGATTTATTTATTTTAGGTATATGAGTACACTGTCACTGCCTCCAGACACAGCAAAAGAGAGGGCATCAGATCCCATTACAGATGGTTGTGAGCCACCATGTGGTTACTGGGAATTGAACTCATGATCTCTAGAAGAATAGTCCATGCTCTTAACCACTGAGCCATCTCCCCAGCCCATCTACTTAGCTCTTTAATACTTTAATACTTCCAGTTTGACTCCTATACAGGAAGTCTAAAGTCAGTTCTAAACCCATGCCCACTAAAGAGCAACTTTTCATTCCTCAGACATGAAACCAGGCTAATGGCAATTTGAACAGTAAATCTTTATTTAGAGATGGGATTTTGTTTCTCAGATTGGACTCAGCCTTCTTCTGGAATTACAGGAGTAGAGGTGTGTGTGTGTGTGTGTGTGTGTTCATGAGCACACGTCCAGCTATTCAGCTTTTTAATGATAACATAAGTTTAATAAGAGTGTGTTTCCCTTAAACATTAAGCTCTTGTCAGTCACCTGTGGTTCTTCATGGAAATTTCCCACAAAATAAGGACTGAATAGAATTCCAGAGATTTCCTTTTTGAGCCCAAGTATTTGTCACTCCACGTGACACCGGATCCAGTTCCATGTGTGGGCATAATTAGCATCCAGGCTGGTAGTAAGCTGTGGGTGCCACGGGTTTGCTTCTTTGTGATACTCCTCTTCAGACAAATTAGTGGTTTCTCACAAGGCACGTTTCCAAGTCGGTAATGACTGTAAAGATATGAAATGAACACCAGAGGGCGCTAGAAGAATGCTGTTGTTTGCTTCCACTGCGTCCTAAACAATGGAAAAAAGAGGCCATGAAATTGAAAAAGAGCAAGGGAGTGGGGCGGTGGTATATGGGAGGATTTGTAAGAAAAAAAGGAAGATAGAAGTGGTGTGATCATATTATAATCTCAAAAAAATAAAAGGAATATTTTAAAGCAGTATTTCTTTAACAATATGCTACCTTGTCCTGAACAGATTTTTTTTATTTTTTGAAGTGATAGGTTACAACTTTATAATGTGGCCTATCTTTTCCAGCATCTGGAATTTGTGTTTTTTAGCAAAGATTTGGTTTTGGTTTTGGTTTTGGTTTTGGTTTTTTAGAGACACAGTTTCTCTGTGTAGCCCTGGCTGTCCTGGAACTCACTCTGTAGACCAGGCTGTCCTCGAACTCAGAAATCTGCCTGCCTCCCAAGTGCTGCCCAGCTTTAGCAAAGATTTGAATGTGAATGACTCAGGTTTGAATCTTAAGCATCATATAGGGAGTCTGAGCAACATATGCAAACAAGCCAACCAGATAAACCTCAAATTTTGCCAACCTTAAACATATAATTTCTCATTATGATCCATGTAAATAAATATCAGCAGGTGATTTGCATCATAAGCTGAAGTAATAAATCTGTGTAAATAGTGACACAGAATTGTGTGTGTGTGTGTGTGTTAGTGCAAAATTAAAATCTAGGCTCAATACTGATAGAAGAAACTTTCTTATTGCAAATGTTGTAATCTTAAAACCTCAAAATGAAATTCTCATAAAATGAGCTGAATCTGGAGAGATTGCTCAGTAATTGAAAGCACTGAGTGCTCTAGCAGAGGACCCAGGTTCAATTCCCAGCACCCACATGGTAGTTCACAACCATCTGTAACTCCAGTTCCAGGAATCAGACGCCCTCTTCTGGAATCTGTAGGTACTACACATACATACACACACACACACACACACACACACACACAGTGCATGAACACACGCAACAAAAATCATAAACATAAAATAAATAAACTAAAGAATTCAAAAGAAAATGAACTGAATTGAAACAACTGTGTACTCCTCCCACTTTCTCTCCCTTCTTGTTTCTTCCCCACCCCCAACCTTGCGACAGTCACAGGCCTTAAGAGAGTCAGTCTGGATGCATGGTGGTCATACGATTCAGTGACTTAGGTCCCTCCTCTGGCTTATACGGACCCATTGCTTGGGTCCCAACTCAGGTCCTCTGCAATAGCAGCGGGTGCTCTGAACAGAAGAGCCACCTCCCCAGCTCCAACAGGCCTTTCTTAGAGTGAAGTGTGGGAGAAGGAGGCATAGATCAGAGACAGTGATGCTTCATGGGTTATGGATAAGGGCAGTGGTTTGTGCAAAGCAGGAGCTTTGAAATAGAGGGGTTCATAACAAGAGGTGACAGCTATTGTCACTTCTGAACTGGGGGGGGCTGTGGGGAGGACATGCAAGGTCAGTGCAGGGGTCAACTTAAGGTTTGACCTCTACCCACCTGTGCAAAGTGGTCTTCTATTCTGTTCAGCCTGTCACCTATGAATTAATGTCCTCTCATTTTTTTCTCTCCTTTCTCTGGTTCTTGTGATTAAGTTCAGAATATCTCAGAGTACTTTTTACTCATCGGTGGATACTGAGTTTAAGTCTGGAAAGGTGGAAAAACAGCTGGAGATGGATGTTGGTGATGGCTATAAAACACTGTGAATGTACTTATTTTCACTGGCCTGGGGGCTGGGCGCTTCTGCAGTTAAGAGAGTGAACTGCTCTTTCCAAGGACCTGAGTTTGGTTCCCAGTGCTTGTGCTAGGTGTATTACCATTTCCTGTAACTTCAGGTCCAGGATCAGATACGCTAATCTGGCCTCCATGGACATTACAGTTACTTACACGAGCACGCGCGCACACACACACACACACACACACACACACAATTTAAATATAAAATAACTCTTTAAAGATGTAGGGCTAGAGAGATGGCTCATCGGTTAAGAGCACTCACTATTCTTCCAGAGGTCCTGAGTTCAATTCCCAGCAACCACATGGTGGCTCACAACCATCTGTAATGGGATCTGATGCCCTCCCTCTTCTGGTGTGTCTGAAGACAGTGACAATGTACTCATATACATAAATACACCTTTTTTTTTTTTAAGGTCTTATTTCCCTCATCATTCAGACATTCTGTGAAACTGTGAGGTAAATGAAAGACAAGGGGACAGATCACTGTTTGGGATAGATGTTTATGTAGGGGAAAAATTAGTACAGATTGTGATATATTTCACGTATGGCCAGGTATGGTGGCACATACTTATAATCGCAGAACTTAAGAAGCTGAGGCAGGAGAGTCATGTGCTTGAGGCCAGCATGAGCTAAATAGCCAAGTCCTGCCTCAGAACAACAATAACAATAATATTCACCGTATGATATGTGTAGAGTGGTTTTCCGTGGGCTCTTTCCAGTGGTAGGCAGTATCAGGAATGAGGCAAGAATTGGTTTGAGAGCCAGACAGGCCGTGGAAAGAAGGTGGCTTTATTTCCATTTCAGTGGGAGTTGACGGAGTTGTTTCAAGCACAGCAGAGATAAGATCGGATTTTTGTAACTGAAGATCACAGTACAGTAAGGCTCGGCAGGGGCGGGGGAGGGGAAGGCAGGAGGCTGAGGTACAGAGAGGTGTTCTGTAGAGGGGCGCGAGCTGCCTGTAGGGAGCTCCCCACGCTGGGTGCTTCACTGGCTGTAGAGGTGAGTTTCCTGCGTGATACCTACTAGCAGCTACCGCCCTGGTAGGATGGAGGCAGCATCGCTTAAAACTTCAGGGAAAGCACTTTGTTACTTTCATTTTCTGTCTGAAAACGAGGCCAGATGCATCCCGTCTTATCATGGTGCGATAGGACCACCTAAAATCGATCCGTGTTCTTCTCTTCTGGCGGGGTTCCCAGGTCTCAGCAGAGGCAAGTAGGGCCAGTGCGAATCTGAAGGATTACCTGGGATGGATCTCACCAGACTCCCCGTTCATCAGCCCAAAGAGACTAAAATGTAAGAGTCCTGGGGTGCTGTGCACTGCAGCTATCAGATCCTGGATCAACACAAGCATACAAGCCTCCTGACAACTAAACAGTGTTTGCTTCTGGAGAACACAAAGATAGCACCCACAAACAACACAGGTATAACGTATCCAGGAGTCAGTCTCAGAAATAGTCTGGATCTGTGAAGAGCAAGAAAGTCTTGCTGGAAACATGAACCGGGGTGCTCACAAAAGAAGGCTGGGGCTGGATTCGTGGATGAGGAGGCTGAAGACCACAGTCCAGTTTCACTGCAGTGGTTTTAAAGCTTGACAAAGCTCAAGCCAGTGCCAACTTGAGAGTATAGGCTTCCGTAAGCTGCTCCTAAAATTCTTACAAAAAGCACCAAAAACACAGAACAAAACATCAATTAAAAAAATTACATAGAACGTGTTCAAACACCTGAATGAGGAATATTACCCCTTCAGATAGCAAACTGTATTTTTAAAAGATCTTATTTATCTTTTTTGAGTATGTGTGTGTGTATGTGTGTGTGTATGTGTGTGAATGTTTCACTTTCATGCATGTATGTGCTCCATGTGTGTGCAGAGCCTGAGGAGTCTAGAACAGGGCAGTAGATTCTCCTCCCCACTCCACCCCCTCCCAGAATTGGAGTTACAGATGGTGGTGAGCTGCCACGTGGGTGCCAGGAACTGAACCCTGGCCTCTGCAGAAAGATCCAGTACTCTTAGCTGCTTTGCCATCTTTCCAGTTCTATCACATGTATTCAGAATCTATCCTGATTTTTTTTTTAAATGCAGGCATAGAAACAAAGACCAAACAGAATAGACAGTATGGAGTCCATTCGTGTGCCTGGCACCTGTTATCAGTGTCACAAATGAAGAGAGCCCCCTACCCCACTCATGCTAGATTCAAAAGCCTCTGTATCGTTCACACATCTCATATCCACCGCTTTATGCACACGTGGGAACTTGAGTGGCAGGCGAGTCTAGGAATCCCTGCCTTTGCGTATGCAAAGCTCTGGCCTATTGATTGCAGCTGACCTGGCTTCCTTCCAAAACCAGAGCGGACCTCTGCTGCTACTGGGCCATTGCGACAACACTTGGAGGGGGTGTAGAAAAGGGACCTCTGAGCAGATATTACAAAGAAGCATTTGGCAAAGTCATTCTTTGCCCTAGATGTGCCTGTGTCTTAGAACAGTGACTGCAGTGAGAGTCACTGTAATGGCAGCCTGTGGTTTTGTGAATTTTACATACCTGGCTATTTGAGAGATACTCATTTTAGTTGGTCTGTATATATCTATATCTATACCTATACCTATATACCTATATACCTATATACCTATATACCTATATACCTATACATATGCATATACATATATATGATATATAGCTGTGTTTAATACCAGCAACCAGGAGGCAGAGGCAGGTGAATCTTCATGAGGTTGTGGCTACCCTGGTCTGCAGAGTGAGTTCCAGGACAGAACTACACAGAGAGATCCTATCACACACACACACACACACACACACACACACACAAATTAAACAAAAAAACAAAAGCTTCAAATCCTTTGACAACTAAAGACATAGTATTTTATTTATTACTGTTAAAGAGTGGTGTGTGGGGATGGGTCATTGGAGAGATAGCTCAGGAGTTAAGAGCACTGGTGTTCTTGCAGAGGACTGAGCTCAATTCTCAGCACCCACATGGTGGCTCTCAACCATGGATACCTCCGGTCCCAAGAGCTCTAACGCCCTCTTCTGTCCTCTGTGGGCACTGCATGCACATGGTACACATACATACATACAGGCAAACACTCATAGACATAATTTTAAGTAAAAAGAAAAGAAACAAGTGCTAAGTAGCAAACACAGGTAATGGATCATTCAAGTAGCTGAGATGTTTCTGACCTCTATACCTCATCTTCCATTACTGATATTTTCAAAACATGCTTTTTGGGTTTCCCAATGTGAGACCTCTCTACTCTTTGATGCCCAGTTTTTCATCCTGTTTATTAATATTTCAGAAACGAAGTAGTTATCTTTCAGTTTCATAAAGCACCTGCAGTCTGTGATCCACTTTGAAGTGAGCCAAGATCTTTTCTGTCATTTAGAGTATGAATGTTTACCTGCATGTATATATGTGTACTATGTGCATGCAGTACCTGTGGAGACCAGAAGAGGGCATCAGATCTCCTAGGACTGGAGCTACAGATGGGTGTGAGCCAACATATGGGTGCTGGGACAACCCAGATCATGCTGGATGCATGGCAGGTGTTCTTAACCACTGAGCCATCTCTCCAGCCCCATGTATGTTCAGACTTTTGTGTTTATCTTTTAATATAGCTTTAGACTTCTAAGGATAGGAATTGTTCTAAGTATCCCAAAGTCTATATAAAATACATTGTCTGGTACAAGACAGTCATTCCATAAATACTTGTTGACTCTAGAAAGTCTTTTCCTAAAGGTGAGTCTTGTCTCTAAATTATAAAACATGGGGGCTGATGTCACACAGGTGTCCCTGCTGGCTTTTGGACTAGAGCTTCAGATGGTAGTTTGGGGCTTGAAGCTGGATCATATTCAGCTTAGAAAAGCACACGAGATGAGTGGCCATTGACACCTGAAAATGAGCAGAGAGGAATCTGGAATTCAAACCGTATGTCATGGCGTCCCTTGAATAATGTCATCCCTGAATATTTGAAATAAAGGTATGACTCAACTATAGAGAGACTTGTTACAAAATCATAGAAAGTGTGAAACAAGAAGTCTAGTACACGGGCATCAACCACTCTTTGAAATGGCAGCCCCAGACAAAGACGTGCAGGCCATCTTATAGGGAACCAGTAGAACTCTCTAGAAGGATTAGGTAATCTAAAATTTCATTGGTGGGTACTAGGGGGTCACAGATGGTCAGTGGTCTGCATTCCTATGTCATGAATGTTTTACCATAGGATGAGATAGGGCTGCCCAGCACAGATGACCCATTCTGAGAAAAGACATTTCTCCATTTTTGTGGCTCTCTCCAGGCTGTTCTTTGAGAAGGGGTTTTATGATCTTGTTCTGGATTTTATGGTCTGTCCCTGGAGCTGGTGTCTTACAGACTTTTTTCAAAATCAGGCCTGGCCCTCAAATGAAGACAAATGGGGTTTATGTTGTCTGTTCACATACATGTACACATACATGTACACTCATACATGCTCACATAAACACACACACATATGTATATATACATGCTCTCACACACATGCACATGTGCTCACACACACGTGCACACATACACTTAGGTACATATACTCACACACTCATAATTAAAGCAAGCTCCTAAGCTGCTTCCCAAGTTTCTTTGAATCATTTACTCTTAATTTATTTTGTTCTTTAAATCTTTCCCTGTCGTCTTTGGATTTCCCATCTCTTTACCATTCTAAAGGCTTTATCTAGTTTACTTATTTGACTTTGTTCCTGTTTAATAACTGAAATCTCAGATTTTTTTTTTTTTTTGCATGTTCATTGTTAGGATCACACATTTCAGACTTTTTGCTATGCAGAATCTGGAGGCCAAAAAAAGTTTTTTTTTCAAAATTTCACAGCTCATTATTTGGAGAACCAAAATGAGTTTTAAGTAATCTCTCAATCCCCTCTTTCCCACTCCACCTGCCTTCTTAACCAAAGACACAGGGACGTGAAGTTAAGGTGACCAGTTCTGGAGGGATGTGACCCATCTCTGCCATTCTGGCTGGGAGATCCTCTCCGATGGCCATGACATAAAGTGGCCAGCTAAATGCTGTCATGTGCAACTCTCTCTTCCTTCCTCTGAGACAGAGGTTAACTGTGTTGACACAAGAAGGATAAATACAATTTCTGTTGAGTCAGAGATCAGGGTACCTGTCTTAAAGGAGCCATGGCACATTCCTTGGGCTCTGGTAAAGCATTCAGACCTCCTGGTAAAGTGGCATAAGTCCAGTGCCTTCCTTCGGCTCCCTGGGAGTCATAGGTGACCACACTCCTCACTGGGCACCATGGTTCCTGCACAGTATCCCTACACTTTCCCCCAGGACAACACTGGGAAGGGACAGTCACTTTTTATGATTTTAGAGCAGGGCCTAAGAGCTTGCCATTGGGAGCAATGGCAAGCACCAGGGTAGCTTCCCCAGCAAATGACCCGCCTGTAGCTTCCCCTTTCCTGTCCTGGGAAAGTGTGCTGTGAGGCCAGCAGGAAACAGGTTGAGTGCAGACAGGGAAGTGCTCCTGAGGTTTCCTTTCTCCAGTTTCTCTTTCCTTTAATGTTAGAGCAGCTGTTCTCACCCTTCCTAACACCGCGACCCTTTGATACAGGTCCTCATATTGTGGTGACCCCCAACCATAAAATTATTTTCATTGCTACTTCATAACTGTAATTTTGCTACTGTTATGAACCGGAGTGTAGATATCTGTGTTTTCTGATGATCTTAGGCAACCCCTGTGAAAGGGTCATTCCACCCCTCAACGGGGTCGTGACCCCTCAAATCCTGGAATTATACTAAGATGGGCATGTATATGTCTATACATAAACATACATGGGGGCATATAGATAAACATTATATTTGCCTTTATATATGCACGCATGTATATACATATGCATAAATAAAAATGTGTACATCACACACACACACTTTCTACATCAGGAAAGCCTGGGGTGCAAAGGAGCTCTATAGACCCTCTTGGTGTTAAGGTAGGACTGTTATTATTATTATTAATTATCTTTCTCCTTTATGTTAAGTAAGGACTATCTTATTCTCTTCCTTACATGTCGTTTCTGGGCTCTCTGCTTCTCACATAACACAGAAAGAACAACACTAACTGTGTTGTATGGTTTTGCGTACTTTTTTTTTACATTCATTTATCTGTGTGTATGAGATGGGCCGACCACAGTGTGCATGTAGAGGTCAGAGGAAGTTGGCTCTCTCCTTCCAACACGTGGCTGCCTGGGATGGAATTCAGGCGGTCAGCCTGGTGGCAAACACCTTGGCATTTCACCAGCCCTGTTTTTATTTAAATTTTGTTTTCAAGGATTTTCTGGTGGTTCTTTCTCTCCTCCTCCTCCTCCTCCTCCTCCTCCTCCTCCTCCTCCTCCTCCTCCTCCTCCTTCTCCTCCTCCTCCTGCTCTTCTTCCTCCTGCTCTTACAGATCCTCTTCCTCCTCCTCCTCTTCCTTCTCTTCCTCTACCCCCTGCCTCCTTTCCTCTCCTTCCTTCCTTCCTTCCTTCCTTCCTTCCTTCCTTCCTTCCTTCCTTCCTTTCTTCTTTCCTTTTCTGTTGTTTGTTTTCCTTTTATCTCCTAGAGTTACCTATAATATTCCGTACGGCTCTTTGCTGAATTGCAGTGCTTCTTTGCCAAGCCCTGGATCCAGGGACTTTTTCACCAGAATCCTTTTGTTTACACCCCACCCCACCCCCTCACTGCCGCAATTTCCTGTGTATAGATGCTATCACTTCCCCTTTAAGGATGAAGACAGAATCCTGGCAAGAGGTTAAAGTACTCACTCCCTATCACACAGCACCAAACCCCAACTTTCCAATTTCAAGTTCCCTAGACTTTCAGCTGCCCGCCTGCCATCTGACGCGGGCTAATGTTGGATGGTTAAGTCTTAAAGTCTGGGACACTGGGTTGGTCTTTGGGCTGAGTGTTTGTTATCACTGATCTCCTGGAAGGCTCTATAGATTGCTGCTTGTAAGTTGGCAGTTTTTCACTTTTGGAGAGGTCAAATAAAGCAACCGTCTCTTCTGACCCACCCTGCATTTATGAGCTTCTGTTCTGGGGTTATTCCCTTCCACCTGATAGCAAGTTTGAAAGAGGAAATATGAAATGGCCTTCACTTATCAATGCCCCAGGTCACGAAAGCTGAATTTGCTGGAGGTTATCTCATTTCATCTCACTCTGAGACCTGCATCTGACCTACTAAAGGATTCCTACCTTTGGGTGTAGAAGTCCACCTCACCAGGCTGACTTCCCAGCTCAGAGAGGGATACGCTTTTATTTTAGAGTGTCAAGAGCATTGTTTAAAGGGACAGGGAAACATTGTTAACAAGATGTTTCAGATAGCAAAGCAAAGAGAAAACTTTAGAGCAGAAGCAAATCTATACCCAGGAAGCGTTTAAAAAGGAAATTGTACTGTTCTCCTCTTGAAACCTGGGTACTTCTTACAGATTGATTAGTTTTATGGCCCTTAAATTTTAAGTTTTATAGCATGAACATAAACGTAAGTTGTCCACACCTTTAACTCAATGGTCTTAATTAGCCTCTGAGATATTTATTGCACAGATAGGGTGACAAAGATATAACTTTTTGTCCTGGCGAGCAGTGGACTGGATCTGCTGCACTGGTGGCATTCAGGGCCAAGCCTCGGACATCTTGGCAAAGGTTATCCTTATCAGTTTTATCCTGGTGTGCCATTCCTCACCAAACTCACTGCCCATGTATGATGGACATTTGAGCTCTCCCTCCCTACTCCTTTCTTACTGAAGGGTCTTCTCCACTGCCCTTTATGTAGCCAGGCAGTTAGTCTGGCCTGACCGCACATGCACCTTCATCCATTAAGCTGTGAACACCCCAAGGTTGGGAACGCTGCCTCTCTCCTTGACCCTACTTCCCAACCTTGACTGGGACACAGAAGAACCCCAGCAAGCGCAGCACGGGAGAAGGATGGAATGGCAGCACTGTCGGCCCTTCATGGGGATTGCCCTTCCTACTTCTTCAACAGTGGTCCTCAACCTTCCTCACGCTGCCATCCTCTAATACAGTTCCTCACGTTATGGTGACTCTAAACCACAAAGTTATTCTCAGTGCTACTTCATAACTGTGACTTTGCTACTGTAATGAAGTAAGTAAGTATCTGTTTTCTGATGGTCTTAGGTGGCCCCTATGAAGGGTTTTGGTTGGTTGGTTGGTTGGATTTTTGTTGTTGTTGTTTGTTGTTGTTGTTTTGACTCCCAAAGGGGTTAGGATCCACAGACTGAGAACTACTGCTCTAAGTACAAGCTCCGGGCTCCTGTGGAGGTCACAGGGGAGCCAGCCCTCACTGAGGCAGTCAGCACAGTATGGCTTCAGCCATCACATCTGGCCTGCTGTCCCTTCCTCCTGCTGCTGAAGACCTGCTGTCCTTTGCCACGAGCTGCTGCCCTTGTCTAAAGCTGTTGTCATTAGCCAGAGCCTAGAAAGGTCCGTTAAACAAAACAGTACTGACTCCACTTCCTGTTGTTTTTCCTCTTTTATTTTTCCTCTGAAGTAGGAAAAAAAAAAAGCATTTTGAACTCAGTTTGAAACATGTCCAAAGCTGTTGTCGGAATTCACCTTTGAGCCTTTTGTGAATCAAGAAAATCAACCTCACGAGGTTAGAGCAACATGTCCCGGCGTCTCGTTGCTCGCCAGCCTTTGACCTACATATTTCAGTTGGTCTGGAACTCCTCCTCCTCCTCCTCCTCCTCCTCCTCCTCCTCCTCCTCCTCCTCCTCTTCCTCCTCCTTCTCCTTCTCCTCCTCTTCCTTCTCCTTCTTCTTCTCCTCTTCTTCCTCCTCTTCCTCCTCTCCCTCCTCTTCCTCCTCCTCTCCCTCCTCCTCTCCCTCCTCTCCCTCCTCTTTCTCCTCCTCTTCCTCCTTCTTTTTCTTCAGAGGAAATAACTGGCTGTCTTCTGATGAAGTACTAGCCAGGTACGGATATTGGTTTAAGTATATGAAGACATTTACCAGAACTCTGAAAACACTGTTCTCTTGTGTCTACCTTTATTCCCTGTGCTCTCACTGGTCAGCAGGATGTTCCTCCAGCAGATACATTCCTGAGCACTCACTGAATGCCAGGAGCTAGACCAAGCTCTGGGGACACAAGGACCAGTAAGAAATGAGTCACATCCCAGCCAAGGAGTGATAAGCAGAGGCTAAGAAGACTATCTGGGGAAAACAGATTCATAACAGAGTGGTATAGTGAGGGCCAGGGGCATAAAGGAGCCCCAGGGAGCCAGAAATGCTGCTTCAGGGGAGCTAGGAAGTGGGGTGGTGGGATCCAACAAAGCGGGGAACTGGGGATGATGGAGTGAACAGAACTCCAGGACAAGGTGGGGTGGGAAGTCAGGCTGAACATGAGAGCCACCCAAACTGGGAGGAACTCTTGAGGGTCAACACCGGCAGCCCAGTTCGCTGAGATGGGAGGGGAGGGATAAATCTGGTCCTGCAGCCGCCTGTGGGAAGCCATTAAACTCTACAAGTACAGAATGGTCTCCTAGTGGCCTTTTAGAAATTGCTAGTGGACACCTACACTGGGGACATGCCTGAAAGGGAAGAACAGTGCAAAAAGTGTTGACAGATCCAGGCAGAGGTTAAAGGAGCCTCGTGTTGGGAAGAGAGTGTGGGGATCGAGGATATTATCAATTCTAAGAGTGGTAATCGCTGGAATATGGCTGTGGATATATGGTCGGGGATAGGAGGGGATGTTAGGTGAGTTCCCAAATAAAAAACACAGGTGACCAAGAAAATGCCAGCAATTCAGAAGTCAGGGAGATTCCAGTGTGGACCGGTTAAACATGAGGGTCTCGAGTGCCTAGCTGCTCTGCTGGGTAGCTGCATGCACTACCCAGCTTAGGCACTAATGTGGGCTTGAAAATTATGTCTGTTTAAAATTTGAGAATGATAATATAGGTGTCAATTAACTTTTGGGCATTAATTAGTAACACCTATTTTAAAAAATACTAGGTTGCATAAATATAGACAAAACCAGATATACAGCTATGGTGTGTGTGTGTGTGTGTGTGTGTGTGTGTGTGTGTTGACCTTACCTTGAAAATGAGCAGTATGAAATATTGGATGAAAATTTGCATCAGGAGATGTATTTGTGGGGCCAGAAAGATAGATCATGGCTTAACAGCACTGACTGCTCTTCCAGGGGTCCCCCATTCAGTTCCTAGCACTCATGTTGGTCAGCCACAACCACCTGCAACTCCAAATCCAGGGGACCTGATGCCCTCTTCTGGTCTGTGTGGGCACTGCATTCATATGCTTGTGCCCCCCCCCCAACAGACACATATCAGTTCTGCTTTTTAAAATAAAAAAACTAAATCTTTTTTTAAAAAGCAAAACCATAAAACATTTTGTGATGGTTTGTATATGCTTGGCCCAGGGAGTGACACTATTTGGAGGTGTGGTCTTGTTGGAGTAGGTGTGTCACTGTGGGTGTGGGCTTTAATACACTTGTCCTAGCTGCCTAGAAGCTAGTGTTCTGCTAGCAGCCTTCAGATGAAGATGTAGAACTCTCAGCTCCTCCTGCACCATGCTGCCATGCTCCTACCTTGATAATAGATTGAACCTTTAAACCTGTAAGCCAGACCCTAACTAAAACACATTTACTCCTTAAAAAGAGAAAAATATAGCCTTGAGTCCATATCAAGAGATTTTTTTTTTTATGTGTATGAGAGTTTTGCCTGCATGGATGTATATGTACCATATGCGTGCAGTACTTACAGAGGCCAAAAGAGGGCATTGGATTACCTGAAACTGGAGTTACAGATGGTTATGAGCTGCCATGGGAAGGCTGGGAACTGAACCTGGGTCCTCTCCAAGAGCAGCCAGTGCTCTTTCATACTGTGCCATCTCTCCAGCCCAAGGAAGATTTTTGACAATGACAAGATATGGAAAGAAGACTTAAGTGGTTTGGGCAAAGAAGAGAGCCAGTTTATGGGTAATCAGAGCCCTCTTGTATCTTCTGGTGCTGAATAAAGTCACCTGAACTGTCAAGAAGCTCCACCAAAATGTATCTAAACCGTAAGAAGCTCTAGACACATGTACCTAGTGTGTTTGCCCTGCCCTGTTTGTTTATTCTGCTTGAGCATGAAACTGCAACATCCTCTTTCATTTAAATGTGCACATCATTAAGGTTAATTTTAAAGTTTTAAAGAAGAAATTAAATCATAGACATTTTCTAGGGAAAAGAAGCTTAGTGTGCCTCTCTGTATAGTATAGGGTGTATTGCCTTCCAAACAGGCAAGGTACTTTTGTATTAAATATGCCTGGCATACACCCATGATCGCAGATAACCCAGAGAGCTGCTGCTTCTTTTTTTTTTTCTTTTTGGTTTTTTAGAGACAGGGTTTCTCTGTGTAGACCTGGCTGTCCTGGAACTCACTCTGTAGACCAGGCTGGCCTCGAACTTAGAAATCCGCCTGCCTCTGCCTCCCAAGTGCTGGGATTAAAGGCGCGCGCCATCACTGCCTGGCCCCAGAGAACTTCTAAGATGACTTGATGAATTGTGTTTCTCATCTGCTTCCCCTGGAATTGCCGAGGTTTAAGCATTTCTGTGACTCAGTTAAAGTACTTGGCAACTATTGTTCTATATTAATTAGTTAACTCATTTATTTATTTAATGCATCGCTGAGAAGTGAAGCTAGGGCCTCATACATGTTAATGCTGTATCAACGGGCTGTATCTCCAGTTCCTGAAGAATAAATATCCTGGGTACTTGACAAATATGGTAGTTCAGTCTCCTTTATAAAGTGAATTATAAAAACTCAATTTTATTCTCTTTAAAATGTTTGTAAAGACTTATTTTTAATTATGTGTATATGTGTGTGTAGATATGTGTATTGTGTGGGTGTCTGTGTGGATATGTGCCTGTGTAGGCATGTTTGTGAGTTTCTGTGTGGGTATGTGTGTGAGTGTCTGTGCAGATACTTGTCTGTGAGTGCAGGTGTCTGCAGAGGGCAGAACAGAAGAAGGCATCAGATCTCTTAGCGATGGAGTTACGGGATGCTGGGAACTGGACCAAGGTCTTCTGGACAAGCAGTATGCCTCTTGCATACTCCAGCACACTGGATTTTTCAAAATTCTTCAGTATTTTTAGAAGAATTGTTTGTTTATTTTACATATATGAAGACATTGTAGCTGTCTTCAGATATGCCAGAAGAGGGGCAACAAATCCCATTACTAATGATTATAAACCACCATGTGTTTCGGGGAATTGAACTCAGGACCTCTGGAAGAGCAGCCAGTGATCTTAACCACGGAGCCATTTCTCCAGCCCAAAATCCTTCCATTTTTAAGAATTTCTAAATTGTCCCACTACCATAAACTTGTAATGCATTGTCTCTCAATTTAGAAAAAGCCAGTTAATTCTAATGATAAATAAAAGCCTGACAAAAATATATAAAAATCTGAGGCCAGGTATTTTGAGAAGAATTACTGTGTAAAAATGGGGAACCACAAGGTAGTGTTTAGGAAATTACGCATCAACCTCTGTGCCCTTAACAAAGGCTACAGTAAAGCCACAGCACTCATGGGTGGAAAAAACCTGGCCTTCCTAAGAGGATAACATTTCCTAGAGGTGGTGCAAGAGTTGATCCTTTGTGGACAAACTTGTTCAACAACAAGAAAAATACAGGTTTGTGTAAAGCAGAGCCATTACCAGCTTAATGAGAACCTTGCTGGTTTTCAGGCATCTGCCTGCTTTGAGGACAGTTTCTAGAAAAACTTGCATTGTGTCTTGACTTCATTTGCCTACCTGCAGCAATGGATACAGGGCACTAGGAAAAAAAAAATTTCTTTATCCACCAGTGTAAATTACAAAGCCAGTTCTTTGGGTTGTGTGGGGCTCCCGAGCCCGTTCAAGTTGTGGGAGGTTATTTCCTAATGTCTACCTGACCATGCACAAGGGTGATTGGTTATGCATGAGGTGACCTGTAGGGACTGGGGGACCCAGATAGCAGAATGCAAGAATTTAAGGCACGCCTTAAGGCCAACTGCTAGTTCCTCAGCAATGCTCAAGTGGCTCCTGGGGAAATGATGCTGTTTGCAAATGGCTGGCTTCACAATAAAGCCAAAGCCGTGGTTCTCAACCTGTGGGTCTCCACCCCTTTAGGGAGTGGCGTGTCAGATATTTATGAGATAGCAACAAAATGGTTTTATGATTGGGGGGTTACCACAACATGAGGAACTGAAATAAAGGGCCACACCATTAGGAAGGTTGAGAACAACTGAGCAGAAGGGTAGTGTGACTGTTACTAAGGAGAGATGAGGTAAAAACGAGGTAAATGTATGGACCGCATTCCTTTAGAGTCATGATTCACAGGCCTCGGGACCCATTGTGCCTCTGTTGGAAAGACATCTACTCCAAATTTTTTAATGTCTTCCACTGCCTATCGCCTTTGCCTCCCCCTCCTTCTAAGTTAGAATAATTAACATATAATTGAATTTTTATTAATATTTTATTCATTTTGTGGTGTTGGTGGGGTCAGGCCTAGGGCCTCATGCCTACTGGGTAGCGCTCCACCCCTGAGCTATGTCTCTCCCTGTCTTCATTTTTTATACCGTCACAGACTCTTACTGATCTCACTCAGTGGCTGACTCCACCATCCATGGCTCCACCCAGCCACGTGAGATGCTACACAGGGATGTGTCTCCTCCCTGGGTTGAGGACAGGCTCTGGGGTTGGACTTGGGTGGGTAACAGAACACCAAACAAAGATCCCAGTCAACAATGTTTGCCTTTGTTGGTGAGGCTGTGAGATTTCTTTTTTTCTTCTTCTTTTTCTTTATTTCGTTGTGCCTTCCAAATAGTCTGATTAAAAACCAAAATGTGTTTCTTTTAAAATCAAAGGAAGATGAATGTTAAGAGGGCTAGATTATCTTAATTGTGGCTGTTTTCAGTCTAGCTACCATGCAAGTATCTCTTTACATTGTGATCCAACTATAAATCATTGTACAAGATATTAATGGGGTACAAGTATCGTGACTAGGGTACAAGAACCACCAACGGCTTGCTTCTAGAGCTACTGTAGGTTCTTATCTCAGTCATTGTGAATGTATAATATGCATTTATCCTTGTACTTCACAAGAGTAGAAAACACTGGTTTGGTGTACACCTCTCCTGCCTTCTAGGATATGATGTAAAATAAATCCTATTTCTGCCTAGAAAATGGAAAAAGAAGAGAGGGATGGGTATGCTCACTTGAGATAAGGATTCCGAAAGAAGTGAAGTTGAATATTTCTTAATGCTCTCCTTGGTAGGAGGGCTCTCAGTTTTGATCTAGTTACAGGAGGCTAGGATTCTGGAATGGGCAGACACAGGTTACACATCACCATCTTGTGCAATACATGGTGTGTTCAGAATCTAATGTGGAATTTAATTCTGGGTAGAGGCAAAAGCAAAATGATGGCGCTTTTGGTTTGTTTGTTTGTTTGTTTGCAAGGCAGGGTTTCTCTGTGTCACTCTACTAGCCTCGAACTCAGAGATTTGCTTGTCTTTGCCTCCTGGGTGCTGGGATTAAAGGTGTGTGCAACCACTGCCCAACTTGATGGTGCTTTAATTCAACACTTGGCAAGAAGCAAGAAATTATCCATTCTATAAGAACACCTACTGAAATTTCTCATGTGCTTCAGTTGTTTCTCCTAGTTGAACAGAGGTAGGGACCAAGGGAATACTCTGTGTGCAGTGATTAGGGACCAGGAAGAGAGGAGGCAGAAGCAAAGAGAGTCTAGAGGTGATTGGAAACCCTAGTGTAGAAGGTGAGAAATGCTATTTTTTTTAGACTTTGCCATTAAAGGAAGACTAGATCTGTCCATCATTAATAATGATTTTTGATACAGGTTTGGGCATGGTCTCTTTCACAAATCACCTTCCTACATGTTTTACATACATGTCCTGTCATCAGACTGGGGAGGGTCCTTTGTTGGGTGTCTTGATCGGGAACACCAATGTCCAATCAGATAAAGTGTATACAGTCATAAGAAAGGTGGCATTTAAGTTGCCAGACACAGCCACCTAGCACTTGTGTGTATGTCCACGCTGTCATTATCTGTTTTATGTGCCAGCGACACCTCTCATTTAAACATTCCAAGCACCATTTACGTTGCTGTAGGAAGCAAGGCATTGATGGAAGAAACAAGGCGTCTTCCATGCTCTGGACCAGAAAAGCAAGACACCAGACTCTTAGTGACTTGGGCTCAGTAAACAAAAATCTGTGTGTTCGTTCAAAGCCAAAGTTCAGATTTTTTAAGTCTGAATAAAAATTATTTAAATATACATAAAATTAACTCAAGGGGGTACTATGAAAGAGGTCCCTAAAGCAATACAGAGTCATTTGCTTAAGTCCAGGAATGACAGGGTCCTCGTAACAAGGTAGGTGTTGAAGTTTGGGTCAGCCCATAAATGCACAAAAGCCACAGAGCTTTAATAAAACTATGGTCATGTCCTGTGAAGATGCGTGTGCCGTTTGTTCCGACCTTTGACTCCCTGGCCTGGCTAGCACATTCATCTGCACGGCAGAGGTGGCCTGCCCGATGTTGGGATGTGTTTTTAAGCAGGAAGGAAGCTCTCAGGAGTGGCTTCCCAAAGTATGACAGATCAAGAAGCCATGTCAAAGATGGAAGGTGTAAGGGACTCCGGTCAAAGAGGCCAGACCTGTGGGGAGTCACAAGTAGCTATAAAGGGCAGAGGACACCAGCCAAAAGATGTCTAAGAAGTAAATATGGCCTCATTTGGTAAGAGTAGTTTCAAGCCCTCAGGTTTTGTTGTTGTTGTTGTTGTTGTTGTTTTTCCACTTGGCAAACAGTGGTACGTTTCAGTCAGACATCTAGAAACTCAGGCACTGCAGCCTAGAAGTGGCATTTAAGACCATGCTGACCTTTGACCCAGAAATGGGTAGAATGCACTAGAACACAGAGATGCTGAGCTCTGGGCAGACAGTCAGGGAAGCCTTAGGTTTAGCTGCCATGGGCACACAGGTGGAAAGTTGAAATCTTCAGTGACACTAATGATGATGACAGGGCACAGTGATGCTCCAGCCAGCCTGGTGGCCATAGTTACTCACCGACCTAGTTTTTGGAAACTACCTTTCCCAGGACTAAAACTTTCTCTGGAGTAAAAATACCTCAATATCTTTAGTTATGTTAGGAGTGCAAATCTCAATTCTATCTATTCAGTAGAAAAATAAGACAAACTATTGGTTTTTTCCTGACTGAGTTCATAATCAGGGCTAAAGAAAGGTTTGTTTATAGTGTACCTAATTATTTATAAAAGATTTATTTATTATATATATATGAGTATGCTGTGGCTATCTTCAGACACAGCAGAAGAGGGCATCGGATCCCATTACAGATGGTTATAAGCCTCTACGTGGTTTCAGGGAATTGAATTCAGGATCTCTGGAAGAGCAGTCAGTGGTCTTAACGACTGAACCATCCTGGTGTGTCTTTTTTTTTTTAAGGAGTCTCCAGAAGGCCCTCAAAAGTGTCCCAGTAGGTCTTAGCATACCTTGAGAATGGACCAGGCAATTTCTGGCATTTTGCTGAGACTTCCAAAATTAAATGAGGAAAAATAAAACACTACAGCAAGTAAGTTGGGTTGCACATCAGTAAGAACCAGTTCCAGTGCCATTTGTAAAGGTTCTGAGTACTCCGCATTATAAATCCTAGCTTCTCAATTTCATAAACCTTCAGCTGTTCAGATTAACGAATGTGGTTCATGAAAAGGATTACTGACTATAGCCAAAACTTTTTAAAACTTTAAACATCTTTTTACATTTTGCTATGAATTACTAACTTGTTTTAAGAGGCCAGAGCCAGCTTTTAAGAATGGAATACTTTTTAAAAGTAATTATTTTTGTAGCTGAGCAGTGGTGGTGCATGCATTTAATCCCAGCACTGGGGAGGCAGAGGCAGGGGCAGGGGCAGGGGCAGGGGCAGGGGCAGGGGCAGGGGCAGGGGCAGAGGCAGGTAGATCTCTGTGAGTTGGAGGCCAGACTGGTTTACAGAGGGAGTTCCAGAACAGACAAGGCTGTACAAAGAAACCCATTATTGTAAAACAAAACAAAACAAAACAAAACAAAAAACCCAAAAGCTATTTCCTACATGTTTAAATTATGCTGCTATTGTAGGGGCTGGAGAGGTGTCTCGGTGGTTAGGATCACTTGCTGCTCCTCCAGAGGACCCCTTTTGGGTCCCCAACACCCGTATAGGTGACACACATCCGCCTGTACCAGCAGCTTCAGGGGATCCAGCACCCTCTTTTGGCTTCTGTGGTCACTCATACCTGATGCATACACATAGAGACATTAAATAAATTTGAATATATGTTACTTTATATCCACATGTAAATAAAGTATTTAATATATAGTTTTATACAGGCATAAAGTGTTTAATATATATTTAATTTTATAAATGATATACATTGTATATGTGTATCACATGGTTATTTTTCTGCCAGCCCTCGGTTCTTTGGAATCACTAATACATCTAAATTTTTCTTTCTTTTTTTTTTTTTTTTGCTTCTTTCTTTTTTTTTTGTTTTTGTTTTTTCAAAACAGGGTTTATCTGTGTAGCCCTGGCTGTCCTGGAACTCACTCTGTAGACCAGGATGGCATCGAACTCAGAAATCCGCCTACCTCTGCCTCCCAAGTGCTGGGATTAAAGGCGTGCGCCACCACTGCCCGGCTAAATTTTTCTTAATGAAAGGCTCCATGGTGTTACCACATTGTTAGGAAATTAGCTCCCAAACCCAAAGATGCTGAGGTCCCTTATAAGAAACATGTAGTATTTAGATTAGTCTAGGTCTACCCTCCCATAGGCTTTGAGCCATCTCCAGATGATCTGTACTGTCTCACACAGCTCAAATGCTGTGTAAATAAAAATGTTACCTTTAAGAAGCAAAGACAAGAACAACATGTTATTCATACAAATTCTGTGCTGCTGCAAGCACAGAATATTTTTGTGCGTAAGCATGTGTGTGATATGTGCACATGTGTGTGCAGGAGTGCACATCCCTGTATGACTTCAGAGGCCAGAGGAAGACATCATGTATCCTGCTGTCTCTTTCCACCTCACTCCTTTGAGACAGGGTTTCTAACAGAACCTAGAGATAGGCTGGCTCCCTTGAGCCTCAGTGACCCCCTGCCTCCACCTTGTGTTTTAGATCTGTTCCCCTCATAATTATTCTTGGGAGTAAAGAACTCGGACACATAGTAGGTACATGCCTGAGACGGAAAGCAAGTAAAATATATTTCTTGTTGCTACAATACTGGGCTTCACACATGCTAAGCACACGTTCTGTGATGCAATTACATCTATAGTCCTGGAAAACAGACTTTTAAGAGTCCCCGAAGAATTTGGGCGAAGGAACTGAAATAGGAATGAGCAGACGGTAAAAGCAACCCAAAAGAGCAGAGACTTTTAGCTTTAAGCTGTGCATCTTTGTTAATTGCTACGAAAGCCATGAGCTGTCTACTGAACAGCTTCAGTTTTTAAAATAATGTGTATATGGGAATGGAGTTATGTGCAGATTAGTACAGGGACCCATGGAAACCAGAGGCATTGGATGGCTTAAAACTGGAGTTACTGGTGGGTCTGAGTTTCCTGACATGCGTACTGGGAACTGAACCCAGGTCCTCTGCAAGAGCACCAAGCGCTTTGAACCACTGAGCCACCCCTCCAGCCCCATCATCATGTCGTTTTTAGGAACTGAGGAAAGATAGCCTCAGTTATAACCACAAACAGAGAATACCTTAGACACACTTGACTTTGTGCTGTTCCCTAAAGGTGGTTGGTTGGTGATGTCTGGAGAAAGAAATCAGAGGAGTCAAGTGACTAGGTGATTTTCATCATTCTGATATCTGTTATCCTCTCTGTTTAAAAATATTCAGTGAGGCACTAAAGAATAAGAAATATTTGCAGATGTGTGTTAGCACCAGGCTAAGCAAGATTCAGAAACAAATTGGGAAAAGCCTATTCAATATATAAAATGCACCGTGTCTTCACAGATTAAATTAGGATCATGCAAAAAAGATCCGTTTATTAGATTTATTGAATTATGGAGATGCTTAAGATACAGTGGTCATTATGATAAAAGTATCCGATTATCTATTTATAATTATTTATTTATAATTATTTATAATCACAATTAGTGATTTGTAATTACTATGGGTTTCCTTCAAGCCAGAACTTAACATCCTCACTCTGTTAGCTGCCTGAGAAAATAAATAAATAAATAAATAAATAAATAAATAGTTTAATTTGTGCACACTGGTAGAGAGCTTGCCTAGAAAGCACAAGGTACAAGGTCCTGTCTCCACCACTAGACAATAAAGTCACAAAAAATAAAATAAAATAAAAAAGTTAAAGAGGGTGTTATTTAATTTTTTACCTCTTGGTATAAAGAGAAAAGTCAGACTTAACATCAGAACTGAGGATGATTGTTGTTTAAATCTACCGAACTAAATTTTCTTTGGCTGACTGCCATTCATGGCAGACAGTTTAAATATTTCAAATGGATAGTCCACTCTGTGTGTGTGTGTGTGTGTGTGTGTGTGTGTGTGTGTGTGATTTAATTTCAGCTTTGAAGAATTAAAAATATTTTTGTTCACTACTCCCTAAAAATTTAATGAGAGCAAATTCAAGATGTTGTCACTTCCCCCTTCAGAAAATGTATTGAGTGAGTGAGTTTCCTGTCTGTCTGTATTCCCTTTGAGGAGAAATGACTTGGGGAGGAAGGAGATTATATGCAGTGCACTATGAATCCCTGTATCCCTCTCTCTTGCATCCTTTAATGTTTAGAGAATCAAGACATCTTAGAGACCTCAGGAATAGGATAGAACTTTTGATGATGTGTTAATCATTTCTTTTTTACTAAGTTCATTTTTTAATTTTACATATGTACATATTTACATCATTCCCCCTTCCTCTCCTCCCTCCAACCTTCCCCATGCTCCCTCCCCAAAACATGGCTTCTTTTTCTTTTATTAGATTTATTTATGTGTATGCGTGTTTTGCCGTGTCAGCGTGTGCACCGTGTGCGTTCCTCGTGCCCGTGGAGTTCAGAAGGCAGCGTCAGACCTTTGGAACAGGAATTGTGAGCTTCCATGTGGATACTGGGTCCTCCACAAGTGCTCCTAACGTGGAGTCATCTCTCCGCTCTGCCTCTGCTGAGCCAGATCTCAGCGATTAGCTTTTCTTCAATTATTACTGTGGCTAATCATTTCAGTCTTGGGAAACATCTAATTTTACTTTAAAATGCATTTTAATGTGAAAAGCCTTTTCACAAAACTTGCTATTGTGGAAAATACTTCCCAACAAACACCAATAAAAATCTGAATTCCACCTTGGCTCTTTTCACTTGGTTTCAGTGCCTCTGAGAGAAGACAGACAGACAGACAGACAGACAGACACACACACACACACACACACACACACACAAATACAGAGAGAGACAGACAGACACAGAAATCAATTACTTCATCTTTTGATTCAGGCTGTATGCATCTAGACAGCATAGAGGTAGAAGTGTGTGTGTGTGTGTGTGTGTGTGTGTGTGTGTTTGCCTGTGTGTCACTGCGTGCATAAAAGGGCATGCATGCACACAGATTGCTGCCGGACACGGCCCTAGGGCATGGCTAAGGAGAATATTAAAGACTTGAGATTTCTTCGCCAAGAAAAGAATGCAGGTCTTTACAACATAAATAGAGCAAGGGAAGGGGGAACAGAGGACAAAAAGCTTAAAAATCTGGAAGCAGAACAGAAAGCTGTGGCCAGGGCAAGCAGGAAGCTGGTTTTGCTCAGACCACCAAACCCTGTGAACTTTTTAGCGGGAAGCAAGGCAGCGCCCGACAAACACAACATTTATCTGTGATCTGCAGAATGGCGGACGCCATCGCGGCTGAGATTGAAGCTTGTTTTCTAAACCTCTGGCTCTCCAGCCAGGCTTCCTGAATTTCTGGAGAAGTCATCTGCAGGTGGAGCACAGGATGGAAGGGTGGGTCGGGACGATCCAGGCTTCCCGGCACTGCTGCCTGAGCGCACACGCCCACAACCGGTTCCTTCCTGGTCACGGCTGGTGATCTCTCTCCTGTCCCTTCTAGCCAATTTCAAATTGGCCGCCAGCCAAATATGAATCCAGAAGGATGTGTACGAGTGTGCAGCTCGAATCACAAAGATAAAAGTGTAAAAATACTTCCCCCAAACTGGTTTAAAAACAAATCTCTAAATGTTGTGGGAAATGGGACTCGCAGTCTGCGTCGGTTTTCAATCTTACACGGTTTGTGTTGGCTTTATAGCTGGACACCAATAAAACAGAAATTTCACACTTGATACCACTTTTACTGTCTGTCATCCTCAAGAGCCTGTGTGTCACATCTCCCCTAGTCTCCAGCCCCTAACGATTTATTCTGGACACCGCCCCCCAACCCCACCCCTGTGCTATTAACAGTAGAGGGAGGAGCTACTTAGTAATTCTACACCTGTTCAGTTCCCCGCCCACCAACTTGTTAAGCTTCCCAAACAAGTGTAAGACCAAGCATGAGAACTTCCAGTCTGGAGCTGGGGCAGGAGGTGGTTCTGGTCGCCACTGGGATTGGCTTTGACGAGTTTTGTTCAGAGTCTCCAATGAATCTGCTACAATGGCCGTTGATGACAGCAATTTATATTCCAGAACAAAGAACAAGTTAAATTCATCTCAAAATGAATTAAAATCATTGAGACGGAGCAGCCTGCCACTTGAACTTCCCATCGGAAATCACGTTAAAGGAAAACTTCAAAGAAACATCAAAAACCTGGAACCTTTTCACCTGAGGCGTCCCAAAAAGAGACCGTCCATATTCCCAGGTAGGAATTGTTTGAATTCGTGCTTTCCTGTTAAAATGAAACAAACAAACAAAGCAACGTATGCAATCAAATTGTAAATAACGTGGGTACTTTTTGACGACTGGAACTGCGGCTTTTTAAGCGTGACCTTAAGGAGTCTCCCAATTACGTCCTTGAAGAGTTAGAACTGTCTTTGCATTTCAAAGCGCTGTGTGTCTTTTTCCTTTTATATGATTGGTTGTGAGTCCTTTCAGGCTCTGTTGTTGATAGGCAGCTGGGCAGTTGTGGATTGTTAGCATCCACGGGTTTGTGGAACTGCTTTGCTTGCAAGCCTACGAATTCTGTGTAGCTTTGCATGCCCAAGGTTGGATTGCTGAGTGAAGCTGACGGTTTTGTTTTTTAATGTGCACCAGAAATCAACAGCAGTAAGTTCTCCAGTGCGTGCTTCAAATTCCAACCCTGCATCAGAGCCTGAGACCATTTGTAGTCATCGGCTCAAATCAACAATGTGGCCGGGCTGTGGGGGTGGGGTAGGGGTGGGGTGTGTCTTAAATGACAGGAGAAACTTGAATCTCAATCTCGAGAAGGGTCTGTGACATTGCCTTAAGGAATTTATTATGGATACAGTTAGAGAGCAGAAGCCACCTGCCGCGGGAACCCTAACTGTTCACCCATCTGTGCTAAGTGACCTCTGCGGTTTGAATTATTTAAATGACTTGATTTCAATGCCATTTACTTGGAATTTCTAGGAAACACTGGATACGGCCTTTTTGGTTGTGGTTTGCTGTTGTATTGCAGTTTTTAAAATGTAGAATAGATTTATGACAACGCTGAAGGCTGCCTCTGTTGTGTTAGAAAATGAGAAACAATACACTCCAATATTATTTCGTAAAAATAATATTGAGTTCCCCAGTCACTGACTCTTTATATTTCTTTAGGGAATTAAGTAGAAAATAATTTGGGGACCTAGGGGCACCAGGTCACAAACTAAAGTTACGGTTCTTTCATTTTTATTTTATACGTTTACAAGAGGCCCTGGGACTGGAGTTACACATAGTTGAGAGACACTATGTAGGTGCTGGGAATCAAATCCAAATCCTCTGAAAGAACAAGTGGCCTTAACCACTGAGCCCCACCACACACACACACACACACACACACACACACACACACACCAAAGAGATCCGGTTTTTTGCAGAGCTGTTGCTGTATTGAGTTTCTTGTTATTTCTCTGTTCTTGTGCCCTTTCGGTGGGGAGAGGAGTGAGACCAAGGTTAGAATCGTCCAGAGGATGGGAGCTTTGAATGTTTGGGGGAAGGAGAGAGGGGATGAGAAGGCAGCTACTGGGAGGGATAGCTTTTGGATGTCTGAGGTAAAGCCATCTTTGGACCGGGAATGTCTGCGACTGTAATGTGGTAGTTTGAATAAGAATGGCCCCACAAGTTCAGGTATTTGAATGCTTAAGGAATGGCCCCATTTGAAAGGATTAGGAGGTGTGGCCTTGTTGGAGGAAAGGTGTCACTGGGAGTGGGCTTTGATGTTTCTAGCACCCATGCCAGGCCCAGTGGCTCTTCTCTCCTCCTGCCTTTGGATCAGATGCAAAGCTCTCAGCTCCTTCTTCAGCATCATGTTTCCCTGCGTGCCACCATGCTCCTCACCGTGATGAAAATGGCCTAAACCTTGGAACCGTAAGGCAACCCCAATTAAGTGATTTCCTTTATAAGATTTCTGTGATCGTGGTGTCTGTTCACAGCAATAGAACAGTGATTAAGATGGGTACCAAACACTCAAACCTGACTAAAATTCCTGAAATCCCCAGGAGGCAGGAATCTCTTTCATCACTTTCAGATGGGCTGTCTGTGTATGTGTGTGTGTGTGTGTGTGTGTGTGTGTGTGTGTATGCGTGAGTGTGTGCATGTGTGTATGTG
>NW_021604781.1:3730773-3732679 GCF_004785775.1 Grammomys surdaster
TGTGTATGTCTGTGTGCATGTATGTGTAAGTGTGTGCATGTGCGTGTATGAGTGTGTGTGGGGGGGGTTCTCTCACTCATTTCTTCTTCAGTCATCTGTTTTCTTCCTGTCTGCTTTTATTGGTTGGCGTCAGACCTGGATTTACGCATGTCACCATCCATTCTGCAATCCCCCACTGTCTCCAGCACAGCCCCCTCCCTCACTTCCCCAAGGCTTACAGCACCTTGGGCCTGAGCCATGGTTCCCCTCTTGGCCCTGCTTGGCCTCTTATCCTGGGCTTCTAACACTGAGTTGACAGAACTGATTTGGCAAGGTGAAGGGTGACACTTTGAAGCCTGAGGCGCTGAGTCTAGACAGTGTCCGAGGGGCTGCTGGGGTCAACGATATTCTTTGTTTCTGCCCTTGTGCTTGTCTGTTTGGGGGCTTTGGTTTGGAAGTGTTTGCAGTACTGAGGTTCGAACCTAGGGTCCCACGGGTGCTCTGGGCAAGCGCTCTACCACTGAGCTGTGTCTCAGCTCTGTTTTTACTTTTTAAAAAGATTTTTATTTTTCATTTGTTTGTGGTTGTGCATGTGTGTGTGAATGTGAACTTTTGCATGCATGTATAAGAGAGGGGGAGGGAGGGATGGAAGGGAAGGGGGGGAAGGTGTTATATACTCTGGAACTGGGGTTACAGGGGCTTTGGCGTCCCTGACGTAGGTGCTAGGGACTGAACTTGGATCCTCTGGATGATCTGAACTGCTGATCAATCCCTTCAGCCCACTCCCACCCCTTCTTGTGTTGCATTTTGAGACAAGGTCCACTAAACTGCTCATTCTGGTCTTGATGTCACTATAGGCCAGGCCAGCCTTCAAGCTGTAATCCTCCTGTCTGTGACACTGGAGCCAGTTTGGTTCTTCCAATTTCTGCTCACAGTTCCCACCCCCATGAGTACAGCATCAGGAGATGGACAGTGTCTACCCCTGGCACCTGGGGACCAGGGCAAGTTAGAGTTCCCTACCCACAGTCTGAGCCACACTGGCTATTCCAGTTCTACCTCCTCTCAGTTAACCTATGCCTCCACTGGCCTGTGGCTTGCACCAACCGCTCCCCATAGGGGGTAACTGAAGTACGGTTGGCTGTCCATCCGGACACCATTCCTGCTAACAGAAGCACACACTGCTTGGGACAACTGTTCCCCGTGTGTGTTGCTACACACGTACAAAGGAACAGCAGACTTAATAAAGGGACGAGGGCATGGGGTTTGGAGTGCAGAGGTGTCTTCTGAGGTTAATAAACGGCACACTTGAGGCTGGGGCTGAGCTCTTTGGACTGGAGCATTGCCGTCCTTGCTACTTTGTTTCATTGACCACTATGCTCATTGGCTGCTCTGGCCATCTGTCTTATGCGAAGCAAGGCTTGAGAACTCGTGTTGTAGTCAGTGTCCCTGCCCATTCCCATGTGCCCAAAGGTAATTTGCGCCTCCACCTAGAGCCTCCTCTCTTCCATATGTGCTTCGTGGTGGATTTGGTCCAATTCATTCATTCATTCATTCATTCATTCATTCACAAACTATTCATTTAGCTCTTACATCAGAATGGCAAATATGCCTTCAAAGGTCTAACTCCCACATTACATTGTTGTTGTTGTTGTTTTTGTTGTTGTCCATCATTTCTCCTCCCAGGCTAGCTCGCCTGCAGGTAATTACCTATCTAGAAGGTAAATCTGTTTCTTTTATTTCTTAATGATTCTTTGGGACAATCTTAGGATACTCACTCTTTAGATAAAGTCCAAGAATCTTCCTCTGATACTTTTCACCTCCTTTTCAACAGTCTCCTCCTTTATCAGAGCCCCTCACCTTACCAGCCCCTTCTTTACATCAGCCCCTCCCCTTCCGTCATTCCCCTCCTTTATGTGAGCCCCTCCCC
>NW_021604781.1:3732689-3738954 GCF_004785775.1 Grammomys surdaster
TTATGTGAGCCCCTCCCCTTCCGTCATTCCCCTCCTTTATGTGAGCCTCCACCCCCCTCGCACCATTCCCTTCCTTTATGTCTTTCACCTTCTTGGCTGCAATACTGTTAATTAACTTGGTGTTTGTGTGTAAACTCTTTGGATACAGACTATACATAAAGAGGGACTTATGTATGTCTTTAAACGGGGACCATCTCGTATGTCCTTCAGTGGCTTGACAGAGGAGATAATGGCACAAAGTAGGCATCCCTTCAACATTTGGTGATAATTAATAACTGTGGACTGATTCCCTGAAACTGTGAGCCAAAAGAAACTACCCCCTTAGGCTGTTCGGTCAGGCATTTGGGTCACAGTATGCGCGGAAGGCATCAGGGATCCGTGTCTCCGTCAAAGACAGAAGGACCATTTGCTCCGTCTATATTGTGCAGCACAGACCACAGCCATGAATCTGTCTTAACTCAAGAAAGCAAAGGAGGGGGCTAATCTGAACACTCCAGCCCGCAGGGATTTTCTGGGTGAAAATGAACCTCAAAGCCTCCACCTGGGAGATGGAGTGGCTATTGCGCCCCTATGATGGCTGCTCATTCAGGAATGTTAAGCAGAGGAGTTGTGTGTTGATCAGCTATATGTTAAAATCTCCTAGCGATTTTACAATTGTGTATTCTAAAAGCACAGAGCATCTGCCTGGGGCAGTCAGCCCCAGATTTCCTCGTGATGATGACATCATCATGGCTCATAGGAGGATGAGGGAGCCACCACGTTGACTGACAACACTTGTCATTTTAAAGTCATAATTCAGTTCCAGATGTGGTAGTGCATGCCTATAACTCCAGAACTTGAGATGCAGAGGCAGGATTGCGAGTTTGAGGCTACCCTGGACTATGTAACAAGATTCTGTTTTCAAAAAAAAAAAAAAAAGTTCCAGAGTTGCTTTAGTCCTTCTTTTGCTGTGTAAAATTTGTATTTAGAAACAAGGATTTGAGAAGCGAGCGAGGAGATGCTCTCTGAGCACTTTTATGGTGAACAGCCTCCCCCTCAACCTTCCCCACTCCCCACCCTCGGACTGTGAGACCTGGGCATGCAGAAAGAGGCTCTCCTCAGAGCCTCTGTCCAGGGCACTGTGGGGATAGGCAAGCTGAATGTTTTGTTTTGTTTTAGACAAGGTCTTACTATGTGGCCCCATCTGCAGCTCACTGTGTAGATCAGACCGGCCTCAACCAGCTTCTGCCTCCCAAGTCCTAGGATTAAAGGTGTGCACCGTCACATCCAGCACCAAGTTGAACATCTTCAGCACCGCACTTCAAATCTGAAATGTTGCGCAATGTGAAACAGTTTCCTATATTAACGTGACACTGCGCTTGGGGAGTTCTATACTTGCCTCATGACCTAAGTCATAATGTCATATTGCGGGCATACTGAAAATATTACTACATACATTTACCTCTAGACTTTGTATAGAAGGTAAACCACAAATGTGCTTATATAAATGTGGTGCCATCGGAAACACTTCCTGTCCCAATTCCGATGTTAGTGCTCATGCACCTGAACTTTGTTCTCTGTTGTATTTTTGTCATCTCAGAGTGGTGTCATCTGTGTGGACAACGGAGAGCTTGGCCTGTCCCTTTATAAACACTGTTACAAAAGTGTTTCCTAGGCTTGTACTATGTTGTCTCAGGCTCGATGGTCACACACTGATGACAGCAGCCGTGGTTTCTCTGTTCTGTGCCCCCCACAGTTTTGCATGTGAAATGCCTAAATGCTGCTAGAGTTGTCAGGCCAGCTAAAAAAACTACAGGTGACGTGTGTGTCACATGCCACGCCGCTACCTCTGTATCAGCTGCACCCCACCTGTCTGATCCAATGGTTTCCTTAGAAAACCACTTTGCTTAAATAATAAAAATCGTTTACTGTCAAAGTTATTAAGGGAATAAAGGTTTGGCTTTATTTTATATTTTCATTTATTTTAAAAAAAAAAAAATCAAATTTCACCATGCTCTTCTATCCAGGACTTTGAAGAAAAACAAACTGCTGATAATATGGTATGTTTGCTCTTCACTCATTTACATAGAAGCAAAGGGAAATATTTTTCCACTTATGAAGAGACTGACTGGGAGCCAGTACAAGCAGAACACCTCCAGTTCATGGCTCACCACTCAGCTTTCTTTATGGTACGTGTGTGTGTTTAGGTGTATTACATAGTGTAGCCCTCTGGAAATACGCTGGCATAAATCTGTATTTAAGGTTCTGCATTCACTGACCTACCTGGGTCTGATCTAAACACTGTTCATTCCATGTGTTCCTTTGCAGATATGTGTGTGTGCTGACAGATCTGAGATCTGAACACTTTTTCCCCTCTCCAGGATTTAGTGTGTGTGTGTGTGTGTGTGTGTGTGTGTGTGTGTAAATGCTTGCACCTACGCCTGTTTACCACATGCCTGCAGTACCCATGGATTCCATACGAGGGTGCCAGAGATGATTATGAGCCACCCTGTGGGTGCTGGGAACTGAATGAGGGTCCTCTGGAAGAACGGTCAGTGCCCTTGACCATGTATCAGAAGTGTAACACTCAAATTTGAATAGAAGGATACACAGGAGAGAGAGAGAAAGAGAGAGAGAGAGAGAGAGAGAGAGAGAGAGAGAGAGAGAGAGCTCTGTTCAACAAAACCTGAATATTTTACATTTTACCAGGTCTAAGATATGATTGTGTCGGGCAGTGGTGGCGCACACCTTTAATCCCAGCACTTGGGAGGCAGAGGCAGGCGGATTTCTGAGTTCGAGGCCAGCCTGGTCTACAGAGTGAGTTCCAGGACAGCCAGGGCTCCACAGAGAAACCCTGTCTTGAAAAAACAAAAAACAACAACAACAACAAAAAGATATGATTGTGAGGCCCTGTGGCTCACTCATCTGATCTCTTATTGGTTGCTTTACTGGGACAAAGGTGAGTGGAATTATGGATTTGGGTGCTCAGATTTCTCTGGAACCCGTGTTTCTGTGGTGCCCCCAACAGCTGTACTGACATCATGTCATCTGGTACAGAATCAGCAACTGGCCAGGGAGTGTCTTCCTATGGGACAGCTCCAGGACTTGTCACAAGTCCTCAGCAGGAGTTCACAAGGTCTCTTCTTGTAATCTGTATCTCAATGAACTAGTCACGGGGGCTGGGGGGGGGAGCATCATGAGTAAATGTGCCTCCCCCAGGGCTGGGGGGGGGGGGAGCATCATGAGTAAATGTGCCTCCCCCAGGGCTGGGGGGGGAGCATCATGAGTAAATGTGCCTCCCCCAGGGCCTCGAAAGGGCTTCCTGCCTTTTGAGGTCTCCGAACCCTTACAAAGCTAAGAGAATATTTACTTGTCGAGGTTAAAGCATTATTTTTCAAATAACAGTTCTGGGAGGAACTTTTGCAGAACCCTGGGCCCTGGCCTGGGAGACTGGAGGCTATAAATCTAATCTAGAGCCAGATTCCTCCTGCGTTGTTAATGTCTTCCCGATTGTGCCTGATACCTGTCCCGTCTCTTGGTCAAGACTTGCTCTGTTAAGTGGAAAGACATTCAATGTTCTTCAAACATAAAAGTTACCTTCATCCAGTCACACTGTTTACAATTAAAATGCATATGCCAGCCTTCTGCCTGGCAGCCCTCCTTTATGGCCCTACCTGACCCTGTACTTTCATCTGCATCTCCCCCCACCCCCCAAAAAAAGCCTAGTGTGGCCTCTGACAGAAAGGCCAAACAGAAACTCATGGGGTTTTGGGGTTTGTTTGTGTTGTTTTGTTTGTTTCCTGATAGTTCCTTGATTTGGGAGCCGTCATTTATAGACTTACAACTGTTCTGGAAAAGCCAGAGGAGAAGAGGAGTACCCTACCTCTTCTTTGCAAGGCTTCATACCTAAAAACAAAGTTCTGCAACTTTTTTTTTTCAAGACAGGGTTTCTCTGTGCAGCCCTGGCTGTCCTGGAACTCACTCTGTAGACCAGGCTGGCCTTGAACTCAGAAATCCGCCTGCCTCTGCCTCCCAAGTGCTGGGATTAAAGGCGTGCGCCACCACTGCCCAGCTGACAGTTTTAATTTTTTTTACATTGTTTTATTTTATTTTATGTATATGAGTATGTTGTCTGCATGTGTGTGTAGGTAGGGGGCTGTGCATCAGACATGTGCAGTGCATCACGTGTGTGCAGTGCCTGAGGGGCAGAAGAAGGCATCCGATTCCCTGGAACTGGAATTGCAGCCCCATTGTGGCTACTGGGAACTGAACCCAGACCTTCTGCAGACACACCCAGTGCTCCTAACTGCAAGCCATTTTTCCAGCTTCCAGTTTTGTTTTTCTTTTTCAAAGGATAGAATCTGCCAGAGCCAGCTAATGGACCTGGACAGGTGAAAACTTAAGTCCTTAGAAATAAAAGCTGTGAATACAAGTGAGATACCAAGGGTCGTGCGACCAGAAGTTAGTGGGCTGTGCTCCTGGCACTCGGGGATCTGCACAAGAGGCATTGTTCAGGAATGCAGTAAAGTATAAGTAATAATCTTTCAATATTTATCTTCTCCATCCCAAATGAACTGCTCTCTGTGACTTCTCAAGAGAAATACTCTTGGAATGTTGTTACTCTTAAGAGCAACGCTTCCGGGTGTAGACATGATTCCATGCTGAAGAGCACTGGCTGCTCTTCCGACAGAACCACATTTAGTTCCCAGAACCCATGTGCAGTTCACACCCATCTATAGCCCAGTTCTAGAGGGTCTGACGCCCTCTTCTGGTCTCCACAGGTACTACACACACATGGTTGACATGTACATGCAAGTAAACCTAATAACATATAAAATAAACATATATCCTTAAATAAAAAGCTTCCATTGCACAAAGAAAAAAGAAGCTGCAAGTCTACATGATTAGTTAAATAAAGTTTTGGAGGGTGTAAGCATTGCTTAATTTCTGCTAAATTAGAAATAACTCTGCTGCTTGGAGTATAGCTGTTCAGTTCTTCAATCAGAGGAGGTGACAGAAGCCTTTGGCTGAAGTTGATATTTGTAGTGATGACAGAAGCCTTTTCATTGGCAATAGATCACTTCCTTATTTCTACTGTAGACTATTCGCCACACCACACAAACACAGGTGGATGAGAGGGAAACAAATGGTCAAAAGCGATTTTGGTGGTGGGTGGGGGATGGGAGGAGGGAGGAGAATAAGAACACAGTATCCGGCACCAAGTGAGAGATGGGAGAAGTGAAGATAGGGCAGAGACATGGTTTTGTTTATTTCATTTTAAGACAAGAGAAATGATAATGTGGCTGTCCCACCCACATTCACAGTTGCCTCCCCGAGCAAGCAGGGAACAGATGAAGTGTTTTATTGTGAAAGGTTTGTTGACATAACAAGATAATCTGCAGATAGAGACCTGTATCTGTGCGCTAGGCTTGAGCTCATGGGATGCTTGGTTGATGTCACCTACTAAGTGAGAAAGGGAGAGGTCCTTGCGTGGAACTGATGCTTCTGAATGTTTCTTAGCACTGCAGAAAAGGACAAAACAGCAAAGACACGGATTACAAAAACACCTGTGGGCCGGCGTCTCTTAGGAAAGAGGGAGCACTTGGAGAGGGGTGCTGAGGGCTCAAACAGTGTTGAGACCTGGCGCCTTGGTGCAGTTCCCTTTGCCCATGTGTGGTCTGTACCTCACGGCTTATCCCAGTGAGGGCATCTCCCTCCAGCATCCCTAACTTACGCAGCTTACAAGGGGGCAGTGCAGGTAGCTTTCAGCCATCGTCTTTGAAAATGAGTGTGTCTAGGAGGATGGAAAGCGTTCGTAAATCCACTACTCTTCTGTCTGCCGCTCAAGTTGAGTTCCGAGTTCATGAGCTTAGCTTCTTTTTGGTGTGCAAATTCAGGATTTAAAATACCATGAAATGCATTAAAGCGCAAAAGGGCTACACAAAATCCACATTTAGTCAGTCGGCTGGAATTCTGTCCCTTCCCTGAACCACAATGTTTATAAACCCTTAATCTCCTCTACACTGTAATTATAATCTCAATGGACCACACTGAGGCATGTGCTCATTGCTGAAAGGGCTGGTGCATGGCATCTATTTAAATGCTGTGTAATAGGACTGGGGAGTGTCATGGGGTTTTAAGTAAAATTATAAACGTGAAATGCCGTGAATTTTATCCAGAGTGGCATTGTTTCTCTCGTTAGTGTTTAAGCAGTGTGATTAAGTAGTAGTTGCCTTAGCATGAGAGAGAGAGAGAGAGAGAGAGAGAGAGAGAGAGAGAGAGAGAG
>NW_021604781.1:3739054-3751932 GCF_004785775.1 Grammomys surdaster
GGAGAGGAGAGGAGAGGAGAGGAGAGGAGAGGAGAGCGGAGAGACTCCTTTATTTGGAGCTTCTATTACCCACCCATTCCCCAAAATAATAGCATTAATCCGCTCTCAGGGCCACCATTTCTGCCAACCTTTATCTGTTTGTGTATTTTGCTTTCTTGTTGAGACAGGATCCGCTGTGTGCCCCCAGACTCAGTTCCAAAGGCTGGCATGGCAGGCATATGCCATGGGAGTTAACTTTTATTACCACACCCCTCAAAGTTAAAGTTCAACGTGAGGTTTGGAAAGAATGTACAAACTATAGAAATACTCTACTTCTACATTATTAGAATTTGGTTTTGTGACAATGATATTCTCTTTTTAAGCTCCTTGGAATCTTTAACCTGGGATTTTTTTTTTTTTTTTTTTTTTTTTTTTTTTTTTTGCCAAGTCTGGATCCCAACAGCTGTTTTAGCCTTTTATCATGGTCAGTTTTCAAAGTCAGTAAGACTTGTGGCATCTCTCTGAGAGACATTATTTTTCTTATTTAAATGTACCTTTTGAGGATTTCCTACGTGGTACCATCTTTACATCATTTCCATCCCTCCCTCTTCCCTATACTCCTCCCATGCTCCTCAAATCCTCCCACTATTCCCTCTACTCCTCCCACTCTTCCCTCCACTCCTGCCACTCCCTCTGCTTCTCCACCCTTCCCTTCACTCCTCCCATTCTTCACTGCTCCCATGCTCCTCCACTCCTCCCACTCTTCCCTCCACTCCTCCCATGCTCCTCTGCTCCTCCCATGCTCCTCTGCTCCCTGTCACACATATGACCTTTTCCTGTTTATTATTCTCACACACATATACAACCTACTGATACCGTGTAGTGCTGATTGTACGTAGCTGTGTTTAGGCTGACACTTGGGACTAGATGACCTATCAGGAGACTCATCCCTGGTGATGATAGACTCTTTCTCAGCTGCACTTGATTGCCTGAAGCTCTTCATCTAGGAGTGAGGCCTTATGAAATTTCTGCAGCCCATGCTGCCATGTTGGCTGCTGTTGATATTACAGTGGTTTAACTGTGCCTGGCTCAGGGAGTGGCACTATTAGGAGGTGTGGCCTTGCTGGAGGAAGTGGGTCACTGTGAGCAAGGGCTTTAAGATCCTTGTCCTAGCTGCCTGGAAGCCAGTCTTTTCCTCTTTGCCTTCAGAGTAAGTTGTAGAACTCTCAGTTCCTGGATGCTGCCATGTTCCTGCCTTGATGATAATGGACTGAACCTCTGAACTTGTAAGCCAGCCTCAACTAAATGTTGTCCTTATAAGAGTTGCCTTGGTCATGGTATCTGTTCACAGCAGTAAAACCCTAAGACAGACATTGTGTGAGTTGAGTCTTGGTTAGGTGACCATATCATTCATATCTGCTGAATGCAGCTTCCCTGTCTGTCTAAGACACTGTGTCACCGCACGTCCTCTGGCCTCAGTCTTACGTAACCTTTCACATGATGCTCCTGGGCCTTCGGTCCTCCTACTTATTATTCTTACAAGTGTGACTTTGAGTCTTAAGGATTAGTTCTACTCTTTATGGCTTTAATTGCAGAATGTGGGTGATAGTTTTGGGGGTTGAACATATGAAGAAAATAACTCCCTTGGCAGGAAGCACAACAGAGTCAAAGAATTAATGAATTATGAGAATAATGGCAGAAGGTTGGATTGGAGGCATCCTTTTATCAGACTGAGAAGTCCAGAGCTGCACAGACAGCTTGCATCACACTCTGCCGGCATCCATCTGTCACAAGCTTGTCACAGAGACCCAGAGAGGACATCTGGAACATTCCTGTGGGGAGAAAAGAAAAGAATGAGAGGCACCCACACCTTTGTTGTGGGTCCAGCCATCACCCTATCCTTGCTAAACACCGCTGAATCCTTCACTGTTGCTCAGACACTGTAGGTTAGTGCAGCTGGAGAGAGACACATGGGTAGCAGCATCCAGATCTTAGATGGCCTCAATTTTCAGTCTGTTCTTCAGACAGAAAGTGTGTGTTATTTTGAAGAGGACAGCATCACGTGTGAGAGAGCGGGTTTTGGTTCAAGAAAAGAACCACATCTCTTCATTATCCTCCAAGATATGAGGAAATAGTTAGGCTCCTATATAAACAGGTCTCTAGAGGCAAAAGGCCTGTCGCCTTTCAAAGACAAGCCTTAGTTCATAGCTCTTGTTAACTGAGCACCGTGACTCTTGTCTCTCAAAGGAAACTCAGGCATATCTTGGAAAATAACCTGGTAAATGTCAAGAAAGAAAATTAAATACAGGACATAAAAAATTTACAACTAATTAGCTTCAAGTTTACCTTGAAATTTTTTTAATTTCAAGGTAATGTTTAAGTTTTCTTCTTGTTTCCATGTTCATAAATTTATAACTAGAAGACTTTCAACCATGTCTTTTAATAGTTAGAATTTAAAAGATATCATTTCCCTACATGCAACATAAACAACCAGATTGATAACTATAAATCAGCCAGGCACGGTAGCCCACACCTTTAATCCCAGCACTCAGGAGGCTGAGGCAGGTGGATCTCTTGAGTTCAAGACCAGCCTGGTCCACATACCAACTTCCAGGGCTACACAGAGAAACCCTGTCTGGGGGGTTGGGGAGGGGGAGTCTCTTGGTTAAAATGGCAATGAGAAGTGACAGAAAAATGTCTTCTGTCATTGAAAAGTGTGCACTCTTCAAAGAGAGGTCTCACTTCTTTGAGTTATCAGATTTCAGCAAGCAATCCCAAAAGATGTCAC
Source organism: Grammomys surdaster (assembly GCF_004785775.1). NCBI lineage: Eukaryota > Metazoa > Chordata > Mammalia > Rodentia > Muridae > Grammomys > Grammomys surdaster. Next base: position 3,741,822 of record NW_021604781.1, read on the forward strand.
TTTTTTACTTTGTATGCTCTTCAGTTTAAAAAAAGCTGCCCATGGGAAAGCTCTGTATCCACCTGAAACTACTGAAGAGACATACAAAGATGTAAGAAATTGTGAATATTAATAAGTTAATATTTGGAAAAGAAGGTGAAGAGAATACATTTGTAAAGAGCTAAATTTCCTAAGATCAGAAATTGGAAGATAAAGAGGTTGTTTACCTTGGTGTGGTTTTGCTGTAACAGAGGCTGCTCAGGACTCAGTGTAGCCTGCTTAACCCCTTTGACTCCTGTCTCTCTCTGCCCCCTCCCCCCAACAAAACAAAACAAACCATAAAGGAACAACTGCAGAAGAGAAACAAAAGAGAAAAGATAAATGATATCACATAAATTCAGACAATCCAAGTGTTATCTGGGAGCATTTTTCTTTCGTGGGCTACATAAAAATCAATCATGTTTCCACTCAGTGCTTGTAGATGTCTCAGGCCAGACGCTGGGACTTCTGGGATTTACAAGGGCATCATGTCCTCTGGCTTCTGAACTGGCTTCTGATAATGCTCTACTAGGGCCATTTATGCCCCAGTTTATGTCTTACTGTCTGTGGAGACAGAAGTGAAATTCAAGCTTCCTTCCTTGGTTCCTGTGAATAAAACTCAACCATGAAAGTGTCTCTGTGAAGATTTCCTTTCTATCAAGAGAGAAGAGAATCTACTCTTAATACGCTCAGTACAAGAAGCTTTTATATAACACTTATACAGGCTTTATTTGCTTGTTGTTTTTTTTTATTGTTTTGTTTTGTTTGTGTGTTGGCTTTTAGATAAGGTTCTACAACGTAATCCTAGCTAGTCTGGGAGTCTATGTAGATCAGGTTGTACTTGAACTCACAGAGATCTGCCTGCTTCTGCCTCCTGAGTTAAAGGCATGTGCCACCACAACCTGTCACTTGTTAAAGGTTTTATCTGGAGACGGGGCCTTGCTATGTAGCCCAGGATGGCCTCGAACTCTTGGTGCTCATATCAAAACCTCCTTTATGCTGGGGTTGCAGGCGTGTATCACTCCGGAGGAGCTAGATATCCCCGCTCTTGAAATGCCTTGTCGGCTACTTTCCTGTTTGAGGTTTCCCCGTGCTTGCTCTGTTGTCGGTGTGCTGAGTCTGCTGGTTGGCTGGTCTCAGTGTCTTTCAGATTCTTTTACTGCATCCTCAGCATCTGTCTTTCATCTTCTATTGGGCCATTCTGCTCCTTCTGGTGCTGGGATGCCCGTGCTCTTTGTATCAGACCTGTCACTGATCTCCCAAAATTAATCCAAAGGCTTATCAATCAAAGCCTACTCCCTTTAAGCCTGTGGTCACCCTGAGCATTCATGAGAACCAGGAGCTTGTGCCTACTGAGAAACACACATATACTATTTATATATGCAAATATATACATATATATCCACATATATGGATCTATATGTATACACACACACACACACACACACACATATATATATATATGAATCCTGTGCACTATTAATATAAATGGAGCTTCAGATAGATAGATAGATAGATAGATAGATAATAGATAGATAGATAGATAGATAGATGATAGTAGATATATAGATAGATAGATGATAGTAGATAGATAGATGATAGATAGATAGATGATAGTAGATAGATAGATAGATAATAGATAGATAGATAGATGATAGATAGATAGATAATAGATAGATGATAGATAGATAAGTAGATAGATGATAGATAGATAGATGATAGATAGATAGATAGATAGATAGATAGATAGATAGATAGATAGATAGATAGGCAGACAGTTTAATCTGGTTCTAGCAGAGTGGGTCTTCAGATTAGCCTGCTATAGAGAATTTCTAGTCTGGGTAGACTTTTCCTGTATAATGTAAACATCGTTTAACTCCCTTTACACATACAGCAAACTGTCTACAAAGCCTTGGAAGGATAGCCTCACAACTGGAGATCAGGCTAGCCCTGTGATCCCTGTCACCCAGACCTCCTTCCTGGGAGGGATCACATCACATTAGAAGCCCTGTCAGTAAAGCTGTTCAGCACACTCATCCCTGAGGAATAAGACGCAGAATCCTCCAGTCTCAGGAGGGTTCTATTATTATGGGTTTTTCAGTGACCCTTTGAACTAGGGCATATGAAAGACAAAGCTTGTTCTGGGAAAGCCTTGGAGCCTTGATGGCATCTTCCTGCTGCCTGCAGCCAGGATCAGTCCAAGAGGCCAGCGGAATGTCCTGAGCGTGCAGGTTTTCACATTGTTCCGTAGTTTAGAGATTGAGAGCAGTTGGTGAGATCTGAGGACTCATGTGGCCAGTGTCACATAGTGAGTGCACCTTTAAAACCCAACTCAATTTTTGTCTAATTCCTATTGAAAGAAAATTTAATCACCAAAAATCAGAAACTGATTCAAAAGCCATTCCTAAGTATATAGTTGTTGATATCACGTACTTGTAAATCTTGTATAAATAATATATTTTATTTAAAAAATGACTTGCAGTTTTCAAGAGTGTACCAACTCTACCATGTAAAGAAATATGCATATGCACATATTCTTTCTAGTAATTTTTACTTAGGTTTATGCGATTTCCTTGCCTTAAGTATTAGCTTTTTAAAAAAGAAATGTTTTTATTATTTTAAATTGTGTTTATTTCGGGGGCGCTATGTACACATGAATGCCGAAGCCAGAGGATTCCCTTGAACCTAGAGTTACAGGTGGATGTGAACTGCTTTGTGCGGGAGATGGGAGTCAAACCCGGGTCCTTCCTCTGCAAGAGCCGACGGTGCTCTTAAGCTCTGAGTCTCTCCAGCCCGATTAGCTGTTCTGACTAGTTATTGTTTAATCTCCGTCTGTGCAGGTTTCTCACAGTGCGCTCAGGAAATGCAGACGTCTTCTTCCCTCCAAGGGCTGTCCCAAGAGCTCCCCTCTTTCTACACACGTGTTATCTGCTCCCATGCCTTAAGGCAGTGGTTCTCAACCTTCCTGACGCTGGGGCCCTTTAATACAGTTGTGGTGACCCCAAACCATAAAATTATTGTTGTTCCTACTTCAGAATTGTAATTTCCCTACTATTATGAAGAGTGATGTAAACATCTGATATGCGGGATTTCTGATATGCAAATCCTGTGAACCGGTCATTTAACCTCCAAAGGTTTTCCCACTTACGGGTTGAGAAACACTGCCTTAAGGGCTTCCTCCCAGGAGCCAATCACAAGCCTGAATTTTACTAAAGATCGCCCGCCCCCGCCGTACCCCCCCCCCCCCCCCCTCTGGTTAATCTGCGGCTGGTAGATTACATCCTGGAATAGGGAGGTGGACTTTTTTGGATTGTGCCTCTCTCGTGCTCACCGTTGCTTTCAGAGTTAGGCCCTATGAGCCTTTACAGGTGGGTGCATGCACAGAGGGAAGGCTCCTACGCCTCCTCCTTCTTTGAATGTTGGTCAAGCCCCATTGAGTCCCAGCTGCTCCCCGCCCTGATGTCCTGTGTTCACAAAGACGTCCTCATCTGTCCACCATGCTTTCCTCTGATTCGTGTTCAATTTCAAGGCCAATCTCAAATATCATGTTGTTGCTGCCCAAACTGTCCTTTATGTTCACACTGCCAGACAATTTGCTGCCCACGTTGTCTCATAGGCTTCCACACATTGAGCTTTTAAACCTGTCATTCAGTCCTGCACCTAAGCATTGGTGTTGCCATTTTCCACTGATGCTCCAAGCTTTTGACAGAATCCATATATTACATGAATGAATGAATGAATGAATGAATGAATGAATGAATGAATGTTTTTCCTGTGGCCTTTTAAATTGAATTTTAAATATTTTTTTTTGAGAATTTCACATGAGTACTGTATTTACATAATTTTCATCCCTCCCTCTCCTCCAACTCCTTCCACGACCTCTCATTCCCTCAAAAAATCTATGACCTTTTATTCTATAATTATTATTGTCATACATACACACACACTTATTGAACTTACTTAATATCCCTGGCCTATCCATATGCTTAGGATTGACCTGTAGGGGTTGGATAACCCCATCGGGGCTTTTCCCTGGACAAGACTGATTCTCCCCTGTACTTCTTCATCTAGGAGTAGGGCCTTGAGAGATTTTATGTTATAAGTATTGCCATTGCTCTGGTCTCCTTTAGATGACCATATTGTTGAGATCTCATGGGTGTGGCTTCTCTGTCATAACTAGAAGACACTATCTTCCAGCAGACTTCCTGGTCCCCTGGCTCTTCAAACTCGTTCTACCTCCTCTTCTGTGATGATCCCTGAGGCTTAGGTGTAGGGGTGTGTAATAGATTTATCAGCTGGGGCAGGGCCTCCCCCTCCCCAGTCAGATGTTCTCTGCTTTTGACTAGTCAAGCCTTTCTGTAAGCTTTTGACTAGTCATGCCTTTCTGTAAGCTTTTGACTAGTCAAGCCTTTCTGTAAGCTTTTGACTAGTCATGCCTTTCTGTAATGGTCTCCTTTCATATGTGATGACTAATTTTGCATTTGTTTTTATTATAATAACCTCTTCTTCTTGTTACTTTGCTGCTGTTTTAGTATGTCCCTGCTGAATAGCACCTTCCTTGGCAATTCAAGTCTTGGGCAGATTTATGTAAGTAATAAATGTAATATCCTTCTCAGGACCTCTGAGCTAAGTAAAATGTTTTTTCCATCAAAGGCAGCCTCATGTTTTCCGTGTCTCCTCCTACCGCACCCTGGATAGAGCTGCTATCAGCTTATCACATGTTGAATCAAATTACCTAATGGTCTTGACATGTGTTCCTTACTAATTTATCCGGTTCCTACAAACAAGACTGCCTCAAATCATCTGACAGTTTATTCTACAGAATCACAAAATCAAAGTTTTCCAGGGTGCTTCCTCCCTGTTGGCTTCATTATGGGTGCCTTCCCCCCCCCACCGCCACCCTCCCTCCCCCAGGGACTGTGCTGTGTGGTCAGATAGAAGAGTAAAGAAGAAAGACAGAAGAGGCTTAACAACGGAAGAAAGAAGAAAAAGTGAAACTTTCAAAATGATTAATATGGCCGCAGTACATAAAACTCTTGCATAAATATTTCAGTATACCATCTTTGTCCTAAGAAAGCTCGTGCAAACGATAACTTGCTGAGGTATGGCATGGAACTGTTTACCTCACAAAGCGCCACAACACGCATTTCCAGACGAACCAGCCTTATACCTGACACAACTCCTTGGGGGTAAGGACTTTATATGTTTGGCACAAGCACACCTATTGTACATTGGTGCTGTTAAATATTTAATAACACTTCCTCCCACACCAGTTCCTGGCAAGTCTGGCCTTCCCGACTTTTCATGTCCACAATCAAATCTGTATTTGTACCTTAATCATTTGAGGTGTGGTGTAATTTTTAAGCCTAAGTGAGGAGACACTATCTTCTGTAGGAAGGTCTCGGATCTGCTGTGGGTGAGGAGAATGGATGTAATTAGCAACAAATATTACACATTGGTCCTTTTTCTTTTTAAAAATCTTGGTCTAGAGAGATGACTCTGCAGTTAAGAATACTTCTTGGAGTATAATATAGATTGTTTACCTAGTGACTCAGAGGACCCAGGTTCAGTTCCCAGGACCTACATAGAAGCTCACAACCATTTATTTATTTATTTATTTATTTATTTATTTATTTAGGTTTTTTCAAGACAGGGTTTCTCTGTGTAGCCAGGGCTGTCCTGGAACTCACTCTGTAGACCAGGCTGGCCTCAAACTCAGAAATCTGCCAGCCTGTCTCCCAAGTGCTGGGATTAAAGGCATGCGCCACCACTGCCCAGCAGCTCACAACCATTTATAATTCCAGTTCCAAGGGATCTGACACCCTCTTCTGACTTCTGTACAGGTGATGAGTAAACATTCGTGTAGGCAAAACACTCATTTACATAAAAAGAGATAATCTTTTTTTAATCTTTTCATTTTTACATATATCCCTACAAAGTGAGCCATAGTTTTGGAAGTGACTCTGAAACCTGGCTTTGTCATCCAAGTTCCATAACTAATAGTCTGACCATGAGTAGTTCACTTTAACTCCCTGAAAATCAGTTTGCTAATTTCTGAACCAATCCTTCGGGGCTCATCCCAGACCCCTAGCTTATTGCTCATGCCAAGATGTGATATCTGTGTTTATGGATTCAGGATAAAAGAGTATGATCCTTTATTAGTTTTTTGGATGACTACAAAGTGTCCCAGTAATTTGCTACCTTTCTCATTTCTTGAAGTAGAATTGACCTAGTACTATATGGAAGACAACAGCTGTGGCAATCAATGGAAATTCCAAAGTGCACACATAGAGAGTGACGTAATTGTCTAATTCTGTGCACTTGACATCAGCAGGAGCCTAAATGAGACCAGAATGATGACTATACCCGTTGACAAGGCAATGTGAATAGGGACCCCATTTCTAGATTATCAGCTCTGGGCAATTAATGACTGTCAGGAAAGGGAGAATTAGTGTTTCCCAGGGAAGAGTCCCCTAATTGGTTATCCAATCCCAATTTGGTCAGCTCTAAAAACATACACCTATGAGTAACATTTAATGGACCCAGTAGGTTGTATTTATAAATGCATTCATGTAGGTCATGAACTTGAGAAGGAGGGGGAGGAAGGGATGTAAGCACAGCTCATGCACACAAAATTTAAAAAAAAATCAGCAAACATGTTTAACTGAGAAAATCAGCAAGATTTAAAACGGGATGAAATCTCCTGCATCTGGGCGACAAAAGTCTACTAACCACATGAACTCTGTCCCTTGGTTTCTGTATCACTAGAATGAAAATCTTATCTTTCTGTGTGCCGAAGAACAAGAAATGAGATAAATACATAGAGGCATAAAGGTTTGCTGTGGTTATGAGCCCGGGGCTTGGGAAATTCCTTGTGTAAAAACACTAGTGCAGTCTGGTGCTGTGGGAAAGCCTTCCTCCTCCCATTCGCTCCCACTCCCATGCTCTCTGGTGATTTTTGCCATATTCTTGTGTCTCGGGTTCGGAACCTGCTACTTTTGCACATGAAAAAAAAAAAACCCAAACCAAAACAAACAAAAAACCCGAGTACTTCTTGTTAGAGCGACGCTACTGAGTCCACAGAAGAATTTAATCTGCCCTTTTTTCTCTGTGGACAGCCTCTTCCCAGGGCCCAGGTTTATCTGCCAAGGCTGTGGGAGTCTCACTTTACCAGCCCGTCTTCCTTAGCTTGGCGATCCCAGTGTTGTGAACGTTTGTTTATGCATGCCGGGGTTTCCAAGGGTGACTCAGGTGAACTGGAAAGATCCTACCGCACAGGCTAGCATAGCCATCATTTCTCCCCGTAGTCACGTTTGCCTTTGGAGTTAGGCAACGCTCAGCAAAGTGAAGCCCAGTTAATTTTTTCTTTGAGGACACTGAAATCGTGGCGTGCACTACGTCTTCATGTAAACCATCCACAGCACCCCAGCACGGTGCTTCCCATCACAGTCGTACCTCACTATGTACCCCACATTTAAATCACTGATGCCGGAGAGCGAGCATGGATCTACCAAGGAGCTCGTGAACCATTCATTACTTTCTACGACCATGATTCAAGAGTGCGTGCTACATCATTCATGTATGTATTTGCAAGCGCTTTTTGAATGCTGACTACCTGTCAAGCAGTAGCCTAGAACTTGTTCAGAAGTACTGACATCTGCTTTACTGTTCTGGAACCTTCTGTCTCTCCTTCGTTTCAGTAGTTTGCCTCCTATTTTTTAAGAGCTTGGAGAACTGGTCCATATATGTTTATCATCGTTAGGTGAGATGACCCTGTTACACTTATGCCATGATGTTTTCCAACTTACAGTCTGCTCTGTCTACTTTTATGTAGCTTTCCCTCCTCTCTTAGAAACTATTTGCACAAAATAATACTTTCCATTCTTTCACTTTCAACCTGTCTACGGGTTCCTTTGTCTAAAATATAGGTGTGTTCTGTCAGCTTTTAAAATCCATTTGACCAATCTGTGTCTTTTGAATGGGAAGTTTAAGCCATTTACATGTAAAGCAATTACCAAGGGAAAGGCTTCCTATTGTCATTTTGTTAACTTTTTTGTAAGTCTTATGGTTATTTCTCTCCCTGTTCCCTAATCTGTTTAGGATTTTTTGTTTGTTGTTTGGTTGTTTGGTTGGTTTTTTGTGACAAATTGGGGTTCCCTGCTTGCTCCTTTTTGTGTGTACGCTGTTTCCTCATGGTTACCATGGTGATTACATAATGCACTCCAGGTTGTATTCATCTACTTAAAGCTGACTGTGCATTCACAGAAAAAGGTGTAGTCTTCACAGCTCTGCCCTACCCAGTTTGTGATATTGATAGGAGGGATGGCTCAGCTGTTAAGAGCACTGGCTGCTCTTGCAGAGGACCTGCATTCAATTCCCAGCACCCACACGCGGCTCACACTCATCTGTAATCCCAGCTACAAGGGGCCCAATGCCCTCTTCTGGTCTCTGTGAACATTGCTTACATGTGGTGAACATAGAAACATGTAGACAAAACACCCACACACATAAATTGCATTAAAAAAAAAGAACTTAAAATTTTTATATCATTAAATATTGTATATCCATTAACACACGTGCACAGTAATAATGATGCTTTTTCATAAATTGTGTAAGAGAATACTGAAGTTATAAACAAAATAACAATAATGCAGAGTCTTGAGCTTGTCCATGTATTTATCGTCACTGAAGATCTTTCCATTTTCACACAGATTAACTTCTGATGTCATTCTGATGTTTATCCTTTTCTACAGCATGCTTTGGGGAAGGCTCTTTGGTCTTTGTTTATCCTGGAATGCCTCACACTTTCTTCTATGTATTTTCTGACATTTTGACAATGTCATACATGTGCACAGTTTATTTTAATCATAGTCCCCCCATTGTTCTCTTGTTGCCCTCAGCCTGTATGGCTGTCTCCCTCTACCCAGCTAGTTCGTTCTCTTTATTTTATTTAACAATTGACTGATTTTTTTTTGGGGGGGGGACCCATTGACTTTGAGTAGAGCTGCTTACATGCACATGGGTGAGGGGTTATTTACAGTGAAGTACCAGAGGTTATACCACTGAATTGAAGGTACTCCACCCCAGCAGCCATTAACTGCCTATACATCCCGGGGGTGGGAGGTGAGTCTGTCTTGCATCTATGAAGGCTTGAGATGGGTCTAATCCTGCCTGAGTCTGATGCAAGTCTGACGTCAGAGCAGCTGGAGTTCAAAAATGCAAAGGCCCAGCCATGTCGGAAAGACTCTACCCCACAAGGCTCCTCCTCTTCCTCTGACTCTGACATTTTCTCTCTGCTCTCTTCCATGAGTTTCCGAGTCTTGCAGGGATGAGATCGATGTATTACCTAGGGCTAAACACTCAGCAGCCACTTTAGCACTTTAAGCTGTTAGCGTTTGCATGTGGAGAGCAGGCATCAACTGAAGGTGTGCTTCTTTAGTACCCATCTACCTTGATTTGTCGTTACTGTTTGAGGCAGGGTCTCTGAGGATCTGGCTGAGCGTGAGCCACAAGGATCATTCTGTCTCCACCTCCCGTGTGCTGGGATTACAGCACATGCCAGCACGTCCGGCTCCCCATCCTCCTCTCAATTTTTAATTTTACATGTGTGAGTATTTTGTCTGCATGCATGTCTGTTACTACACATGCTCAGTACCTGTAGAGTCCAGAAGAGGGCATCAGATGCCCTGGAAGTGGGGTTGCAGATGGTTGTAAGCTGCCACGTGCGTGCTGGGAATCAAACCCAGGTTTTCTGCAGTGGCAGCCAGTGCACTTAACCACTGAGCCATCTCTCCAGTCCCCACCCTATTATCTTTGAAGCACGCTTTTACTGGGTATATCAGACTCTACTGATGTGTATGTTCCTGTATCTCGTTAAAGGAAGTACACCACCCTACTTCTATTTGGCTTGCATAGTTTCTGCTGAGATATCTCAGGCATCTTATATATGAAGAGGCAACTTCTTTCTTGCTTTTTAGAATCTCTTCGTCCTGAGGTTTGAGTGTGTGGTGTATGTGTGTGTGTGTGTGTGTGAGTGTGTGTATCTGTGTGTGTCTGTGTGTCTGTGTGAGTGTGTGAGTGTGTCTGTGTGTGT
>NW_021604781.1:3751942-3754948 GCF_004785775.1 Grammomys surdaster
TGTGTCTGTGTGTCTGTGTGAGTGTGTGAGTGTGTCTGTGTGTGTGTCTCTGTGTGTGTGTCTGTGTGAGTGCGTGTGAGTGTGTGTGTGTCTGTGTGTGTGTCTGTGTTTGTGTCTCTGTGTGTGTGTCTGTCTGACTGTGTGTGTGTGTTTAATGGAGTAGGGTTGTTGAGAATCCCTTTATTTGTCTGTGTTTCTCCTCAATGTTGATATTTTTTTTTCACTCTTGTGCATTCGGTTCAACAATGCCAAATGACTTTGTCTTTAAGTTCCTTGATTCTTTCTCTTCATGCTTCAGTGTACTGCTGGATGCTGTTGTAAACATTTTAATTTGTCTATTGTGTTTTTCAGTTCCGTAATTTCTGATTGGTTCCATTTTAATAATTTATTTCTTTGTCACCATGACCATTTTCTTGATTGCATTTACTTCATTGCCTTTGTTTTTCTTCAGCCCGCTGAGTACAGGGATTTTCTTTTTATGTCTATTTCCTTCTTGGGAAGGTGAGGTTCTTGTCTGTTGAGATACACATGAAGGTCATAGGGTGGCTTGTGCGAGCCGGTTCTTTCCTTCTGCCACACGGATTTCAGGATTGAACTCAGGTGATCAGACTTGGTGACAAATGCCTTTACCTTCTGGGCCATCTTGTCAGCCCTGTTAGACATATTAAAATGAGTGCTTTGAAACTTTTGTCAACTCAAAGCCCACAATTTAAGACTGCCTTCTAGACAATTGTTTTGCTTCTGTGAATAAGCTCACCTTTTTTTTTTTCTTAAAGTTGTTTGCTTTGTCTGTGTTCATTTGCTGATGATAGGGTGTGACAATGTATGCCTCAGCTACTGAGAAGACCGAGGCAGGAGGATTACGAGTTCTAGGATAGCCAGGGCATCTTAGAGAGACCCCCTAGAGGAACAATCTACACAGGGGCTTCAGCTCAATGGGAAAGCATTTGCCTTATATATGTGACTTTCTGGGTTCAATACAAGTAGCACAAAAAAGAGGGTGGGGGAAGGGAAGACAGATCTCCCTTCCCAGGCTTGGCTGGCTGTGTTCAGTGGAAGGCCATGCAAAGCAGCTGATCATTGCGATGCCTTGGGGTGTTCTCGGACATTTTCTTGGAATGTGTCTCCCTTGGGTTTATGTCTGTAATTTTACCTCAATGCCCAGTGTGTGTGGATGTTTTTAAATGCATTAATTTCCCTTCGGGTCTTGCTTCAGGACCACAGATCTGCACTGCATTCCTCTGCCCAAAACTTCTGCTCTCAGGGCTCACAGGAACAACATCTCTGCAGCACTCACAGCCCACAGCCTCTGCCTATAACTCCAGCAGCCTCCGACCTGGTGTCTGAGCTAACCTGTACTGCTTTTCTGTTCAGTCCTCCTGAACCTACCTCTGGCCGACCTGTCTAGACTGCAGCTCTGCAGCCAGCCGCTGGAGGCGCTGCTGAGATAGATGGGGGGAAAATGAGCTCTGCAGCCCGCCGATAGGGGCGCCACTGAGATAGATGGACTAGGAAACGCTGAGCTGTGCAGCCAGTTGGGGAGCTGCTGAGATTGACTGGGAAAAGTACAAGGCTGTCTTAGGGTCTCATCGGCTCGTCTTCTTTATTTTGGGTAATAATAGACACTGTCTCAGGAGCTGCTGTAGTTCCTGCATTTCTAAAATAAATGGTTTTAAGTGTCTTAAAATTACCATCAGCTTCACATAGTGTCCTTGTTAAATTGAGCAAGGTAGTAGTCTGTTTTCAGCACGCTGGTGGACTCCAGTTGTTCAGTACTTTCCGAGCAAAATGATAAAGTGTTGTTCCCATCTCTAGAGCTGATGCTCATTAGCAAGAGAGTCTCTTTAAACATTCTGTGAGGATCTTCTCTGAACAGCTCTGATGTGACAGATCACAGCCAAGTTGTCAATGCGTGTGCATTCATGGCAAGATTTTAAATGTTAGGTGTGGAGTTTGTGAAAGGAAAACTGAAAAGGGGATTTCAGCATTCCCTACCCTCCCCACCCCAAATCCCTGCCCTTTGTATGCAATTATGTTTCCACAGGCTAAGAGTCAAACGCCTTCATCTGAAGACGAGGATGTAGGCTTATGAGTGGCTGCGGTCTTCTGTGGAAGATGTGGCTAGCTGAACAAATCCTATTGCAGTTGTTTGCAAAGAATGAGAAATCACTTTAAAACTCTCTTCTCCCAAGGTTTCAAAAAAATATATCAGGATAGTTTGCTTCATCTTTGACAACTAGCAATCAGGATATGTATCGGACTTTAAAGGGTGTTGTAGGTGGAGAGCTCTGATCTGATAGGAAGTTCCTTATTAAACGTGAAATCTCAGAGGTTAGACTGGCTCAGGCTTCTAACAAGGGTGGATGAGAGTGTACCCTGGGCTCCTTCCTCTAACCACATCCCACGCTCTGTGCCGCCAATAACTGGAATTCTTCACAGTTCGACATTTAATTTACCACGCTATGTTTGTCTAATTCTTTTTAAGAGAAACAAAAGCTACAAAACGTCAAGGAGCAGCGTCTGATTCCTCCCTCCCCATGCTGTGATGTGTCTGTCTCATCTTTCCTGTCTTATCTCATGAAATTGCCTCATATGTCAACAAAATGTCACCTCCCACAGAGAATCAGGATCTACTTTTTTTTTTTTCTTTTGGTCACAACAGCTGATGAAACTCGGATGGAGTTCTTATTATAACTCGGTCTTACGTACAGAGAAATATTTACGTTTGACAAAGTGTTGACAGCTGGGGAGACACAGCTGTGTCTTGGTCTCGCTTACACGTGACGTCATATCGCTGAGAATCCTGACTCATGGGCAGCAGAGAGTTGCGGTTGTAAGCGGTGATGCGTGGATTTGCAGACGACAGTAATCATGTTGCCTAGTGAAGACCCATCTTTCTGAAGGCCTGGCCCTAGAGTCAGCAATTCAGGGATTCTGAATTCTTGGCAGGCACCATGATAAGAGAGAAAGAGAGAGAGAGAAAGAGAGAGAGAGAAAGAGAGAGAG
>NW_021604781.1:3755048-3789970 GCF_004785775.1 Grammomys surdaster
GATAGAGAGAGAGAGAAAGAGAGAGAGAGAAAGAGAGAGAGAGAGAGAGAGAGAGAGAGAGAGAGAGAGAGAGAGAGGGGAGAGGAGAGGAGAGGAGAGGAGAGGAGAGGAGAGGAGAGGAGAGGAGAGGAGAGGAGAGGAGAGGAGAGAAGAGAAGAGAAAAGGAAAAACCATCTGTCCCATTTAGGTCCTTCCCTCCCCTCTGCGCCAGTCTGATTGGCTGAGATAGACCTAGTCCACCCTGCTCCACCTCCCTCCATGTCTAAACTAAAGAGGACTTGGTGTAGGGGTGAGCCCTTCAGGAAAGGCGAGTTGCCATCCAGGCTGCATTGGATCCTTTAATAAACACGTCCCCTCAGCCTACGCAGACTTTGATTTAAGCCTGCTAGCCACTTCCCTGTCTTCTTTGCCTGATGAGAAATAACTAATTTGCCACCTTATTAACAACATGTAAGCTAGGCACAGTGACATACCCCTTTAATCCCAGCACTTGGGAGGCAGAGGCAGGCTTGTTGTCAAGGTCAGCTTGTTCTACATGTGATTTCCAGAACAGCCAAGGGCTATATTGAGAGACCCTGTCTCAACCTCCCCTCCCCTCCATGTCCCCCCCAAAGCCATTTAAGTTAGTGCCTGGCATCCAGACCAGATCTAATAAACATGTTAATAAGGAAAGACATGAATAAATGATTGAATCTTGTCCTGTCAATGGTGCACTGACATGCCCATACAGGAATTATAATTAACTCTTATCAACCTCCCTCCAGGCACCAGGTATGATTATCCTACTAACAGCCCTGAACGGCAAATATGGCTAGGATTGTATCATCCAATCCGGTTTCTACCTTAGACTTGTCGTCGAGACCTTTATATCCAAGCTGTACTTGAAGTTAAATGGTTGCTGATTCCAGAATATATAACATGCTTAATGATGAAAGGATAGATATGCACCTACCTTTTATTATATTTACACTGAAAAAGAAAAGACATTATAACATGATAGCCATTGTAGTTAACAGTGGGCTGTTCCTTGTGAATCGATATACTTAGCCAGTTACCTATACCTAGGAGCCATTTATGATTCTCTGATGAATGTGTTTGTATACTGGGAATCTGTGTGTGTGTGTGTGTGTGTGTGTGTGAGAGAGAGAGAGAGAGAGAGAGAGAGAGAGAGAGAGAGAGAGAGAGTTTTTGCCTATATGCATGTCTGTGCACTGAGTGTGTGCAATGAATGTCGTGGAAGCCAGAAGGTGTAGAATCTCTAACCTGGAGTTACAGATGGTTGTGTGGTTGTGAGCTGCTCTGTGGGTGCTAGGAGTCTAACCCAGACCCTCTGCCAGAGTAGTAAATGAACTTACCCACTGAGTCATGTTGGCCAATAGCTTTTTCTTAGCTTCTCAGAAGGACTTCTGAGTGAAAGCCATATATGATGGTTTAATAGTAAAAGGCTCAGGACCAAAAAAAAAAAAAAAAAAAAAGCATCTGGGCTGTGGTAGCAACACACCAATAGGAGACAGGAGGATCTCTGTGAGCTGGAGACCAGCTTGATCTTCAGAGTGAATTCCAGAATAACCAGGGCTACACAGAGAAACCTCTGCTTCCAAAAAGAAAAGAAAAAAAGAAAAGAAAAGAAACCCAAAAACCAACCAAACAAACAAACAAAAGTCAGGGCCAGCTCACTGAGCACCCTTTCTTGTTCCAGAGACATCCACTGTATGTAGGAGAAAGGACTTCTTATGATAAAGTCCTTCGTGTGACCCTTATTAGCTAAGTAAGGCATCCTGGGGGAAGCACTCCTGATCCACCAACCCAGACCACAACACAGAGTAAAATCAGGTGAAAACCAGTACCCGACATGGACATAAATAGAAGTCAGTTGTCAGTTGGGGATCATGTGTTGGGCCAAGTGTGTGTGGACCTCTTGCATTGTGTTGTATGCTGGGGGACTTAACGCTGGAAATCCCCAGCTAGAGTCACAGAGGAGACAAAGGACCGTTTCTGTTTAGCGTTATGTGTTCAACACCATGTAAGGGATGTTTAACCCAGCACTTGACATGGGGTAGGTTCCTAGCATTTGTTAGATGAATAGATTCATTAGAAACAAAACCACATGGCTTTGAAACGTTGATCTTTCACCTGCTGACTGGCTGGCTGTCCCTGGACAAGTTCTAACTCCATGTACAGTCCCTAGACTGAAAGGAGGGCACGGTGAGCTACTTTACCCGGCGACCTACACACATTGCTCAGATGTATGGAGATCATGAGGGCTGGTGACTTGAGAGAAATCAGATTGTCTGTGGCAGAACAGCGTTTGGGGTAAGAGATAAAGTAGCTAAGTCGATCAGAGAATGTTCTGGAAGTGTAACCATACCAAGAAGAAAGAGAACAGCAGGAAGCTTGGGGCAGAATGGAGGCGGGAGCCTGTGGACTCGGGAAGAACAAACGTCCATGCTCTTCCTTAGCACCTTGTGTAGTGGGTGGGGACTCCCTTCCTCCTCCAAGTTAGTGTTTGACTGGTGTGATCTGGTTCCTCAGGGCAGGGGAGGAGAGAAGAAACCAGAAGGATTCCGACCATGCTATGGTACCCCTGGGCATATGGCCAAAGGTCTGTGCTTCCCCTTCACAGAGACACGTGTGCATCCATGTTCATTGTTGCTCTTTCATAAATAACTGGGATACAGAAGCCACTTAGATGTCTGTGATGGTTTGTATATGCTTGGCCCAGGGATTGGCATGATTAGAAGGTGTGGCCTTGTTGGAAGAGGGTGTGGCCTTGTTGGAGTGGGTGTGTCACTGTGGGTATAGGCTATAAGACTCTCATGCTAGCTGCCCGGAAGCCAGTATTCTGTAGCACCATGCCTGCCTGGATGCTGCCAAGCTCCCACCTTGATGATGATGGACTGAACCTCTGACCCTGTAAGCCAGCCCCAGTTAAATGTCGTCCTTATAAGAGTTGCCTTGGTCATGGTGTCTGTTCACAGCAGTAAAACCCTAAGACGATGTCCATGAGCTGATGATGGGTAATGAAGATGTGATGAATGCACCCAATGGGGTTTTATTCAGCTGCAGGGAAAATTGAAATCATGACATTTACAGGTGGATGGATGTAGCTAGAGAGAAAATCCACATTAATATCTTAAAATCTTAATTATCTTAGAATCTAGCTGAGTGAGGTCAGCTAGATCCTGAAAATTGGTTTGATGTTCTCTCATGAGTTCAAAGCACTTTCTGGAAACCTTTTTTTTAGAAAATTAATCTGAGTCTCTGTGAGTTCTAGACCACACACACACACAGATGTAATGGTGAAATGGCTGGGATCCACTACTCTCAGAGTGACAAGGGGGGCTTCCTAGCCTGCTGACCCAGCCAAGCATCCACTGACCCCATTCCTGGAAACTTCAAGTGATAGCTGAGCCGCTTTATTTTATTTAATCAATTAATTGATTTGTTTTTAAAGATTCATCTATTTTGTATGTATGAGTGTTTTTGCCGGCATGTATGCCTATGTCCCGTCTATGTGTAGTGCCCATTGAAGTCAGAAGAGGGCGTAAGATCCTCTACAGCTGGAGTTAAAGACAGTTGTGAGCCAAGCCATGGGTCCTGAGACCCAAATCCAGGTCTTCCACAGAAGTAACAAGTGCTCTTAATTCCTGAGCCATCTAGCCATCTGTCCAGTCCCTGAGACACTGTATTTTAAAAATCTTTCTGGAGACGTTCTATTTCCCCACTAAAAAATACACTTGGCAGTATGCCACTTAGAGGAAGAAAACAAGCTTAGAGAAACGGATCCTGTTGGAAAAGGAAGGCTCTGTTGAAAGATGGTCGCGGTGGATGATTCTGGAAGGTTTAAGGAAGTGAATCAGTGTGTGAACCTGTGTGAAAGGCAGGTCTCCATTCTCCTGTTGAGCTCCAGTTGCAACTGTGCCTCCCCTTTGAAGAGTTCCAGCATCCAATGGGGAACAGAGGAAACCATGACTCTGCACTTGCTTCTGCTCCAAAATGCCACCACGTGGCGGGGCAGGCCACAGATGCTGAGCTCTCCTCTGTTTGGGGAAATGTAAGCTTTGTTCTAGTAGTGTGTATGGGCTCAGGTGCTGTGCAGTCGGATGCCTCCTTAACCCAGAGACAGAGTCTCTAGGGAAGAGTTCAGGTTGGTCAAGACCTTGGTTCTGACCTTGGGCAAAGGGTCAAGCTTCCCACGCTGTACACAGTGTTGTTGCTGAACGGTAGAAAAGCAATACAGGCAGTTATTAAATTAAGGAATGGGTAAAATACTTCCCCCCCCCCTCGAACACACACATGCACATACACACATCCCACTTTTTCCTGGTGCTAACCTCAACTCTCTGTCCCTTTCTCTCCTTCCTAATTATTTCAAGGTCCACCGATTCCACCCGCTTCACGGGCTCCCACTGGACTCTGAATGGACCATCTCCAGGGCTGTAAGCTCTACCTCAGAGTGCGATGGGGTTTACAAGCTGGACAAGAGCACAAGCCCAAGGGGCATGTGCGTGTGACAGCTGCTCTGTCAGCAGTCTGGATCCCATGGGACCACACCTGAGACAGCTCCCTGCTCCATTGTAATTCCTGAAGCAAATCTAAAATCTTAATGTCCTCTGTGGTTTTAGCCATCCGGCTGCACATCATCTGCGGTGCCCAGCTCTTCAGTTTTTCTCTTATTAGTTCCTGTCATTAATATTCTTTTTCCAAGAAGAAAAAGATAATAAAAAAGTCCCCAGGTCCCCCTCAAACACTGTGTCTCTTTGGCCCTTCTCTTAGCAACACACCTTTACCCATTCACGCACAGAGTGTCTCTCTGTCTCTTTTTCTATTTCTTTCTCAGCATGGATTTCCTCTGCTTGCGATTCAATTTAATTGATAGGCACAGTTGGGAGAATTCGCAAGTAATAACTCAAATGTCATGCCAGCTCTCCCCGATCTATAATTAGCCGCTGTGTCAGAATTTCTTGGGTCTAGCTGTCTTGTCTCTTATCCGGGTCACTTCTCCTTTCTTCTCTGTAGGCTAGATTCTGGACCATTTCTCCAGACAATCTCTCTCAGTTCACTGATCCTTTCCTTGAGAGCTGTTGAATTTGCCTTTGAGTCGATCTGTTTACTTCTGATTTCAAAGACTAGATTTCCCTTATGTCTAAAATTCATCTTTTTCTTTAATGTGTTTGTATATTTCTAATATTTTTGGTTTGAGACATACCATTTAAAACATGTCTTATATTTATGGTTATTTTGTAGTCTATATTTCTTAATTTTTCATTGAGTAGCTTTGGAGAAGGTCTAGTTCTGCTCTCTATTTTTTCTACATACTATATATGTTTTTAAAGATTCATTTATTTAATGTATGTGTACTTTATCTGCATGTACACCAGTAGAGGGCCCTAGGTCTCATTACAGATGGTTGTTAGGCACCATGTGGTTGCTGGGAATTGAACTCAGAACCTCTGGAAGAACAGTCAGGGCTCTTAACCACAGAGCTATCTCTCTAGCTTCACATTATAGTTTTAAAAATTATCTGCCTTCATGTATGTATGTATGTGTGTATGTGTGTGTGTGTGTGTATGTATGTATGCATGTATGTATGTATGTATGTATGTGTACCTCCTGTGCACAGTACCTGTGGAGGCCAGAAGAGGGCAACAGATCTCCTGGAACTAGAGTTACAGATGGTCGTAGCTGCCACATGAATGCTGGGAACTGAACACAGGTTCTCTGTAAGAATGCCTTTAATCCCATCACTTGGGAGGCAGAGGCAGGCAGATTTCTGAGTTCGAGGCCAGCCAGGTCTACAGAGTCAGTTACAGGACAGCCAGGGCTACACAGAAAAACCCTGTCTCAAAAAAAAAAAAAACAAAAACAAAAAACCATGTAGTTTTACTCACTTCTCTATCGCCTCTAAAAGTTACTCTTTACAGCCCCCTTTTCCTTGAATATTTAGCTTGTCAACTCCTTAGAGGTAGATGTTACTCTTTTCATCAACTATTTTCTTTAGAAATTTTTATGGAGATTCTTTGCAGTAAAGACAAAGCTGTGTTCCCTTGGTGGCATTTTGCCTGTCCCTCTATCAGGACACTACCTGAGGACCTTCTCAGCCAAGATTCACTCAAAATCAAATCTAGGGCCCAATGTATTTTGGAGTAAGTGGTGTGAAAATGAACTCCAGGTTCAAGTGCAGACTGACTTGTGAGTCCAAGGCCTCAGCAGTAATTGCTTCTGTCTCCACAGTACCACGATTCCAGACTCTGTGTGTGTGCATGAGTGTATGTGTTTGTGTGTGCGTGTGTGTTATGTATATGTGTGTGAGCATATATGTGCGCATGAATGTTTCTGTGTATGTGTGTGCATGCATGTGTGTTATGTATGAGTGTGTGTGTAAGAATGTGTGTGTTAAATATGTGTATGAGTATGTGTGTTATGTATGTGTATGAGTAGGTGTGTGTTGTGTGTGTGGATGCATGCAACCTTGGCTTGGACACAAAGCTGTTTTTTCACATTCCTGGACCCTCAGTATGCAATGAGAGGAGCAGGCCTGTCTCCACAGGTCTCTAACCTCAGGGTGCTGAACTGGTTTGTCCATGGAGTGGCCAAGGTTGCCAGAAGCAAGAGAGAAAGCCATCCTGCCCTAAATTGGCCTTTGCTTGTGTCCCATTAGTTATGGCTATGGTACCACTGGTATGTTGCTCAGAGAGGACAAGGTGAAGTCCGAAGGGGTGGGGTCTGCAGTCCACCGCTCCCTCCAGCAGATCAGATGCCACGCTCTGCCAGGCTGGAGCAGGGAGGCCAAGTCCAGGTTGAGCAGGATCCAGGTTTGGTTGGGAGCGAGTGCCTGGGACACATCACTTCTTCCTGGTTCGAAGTCACCTCTCTGTGAGAGGAGAGAGAAGGCTTTCTCTGGCTATCTTTAATGAAGCAGCTCTCCAAGACAGTCTTAGCTTGTTCATATTTGTTGATTGTGGGCAGGCTTGAACACATACGCTTTATTCAGGGTGAACGGGGTTATATAGTTTTAGGGAAAGGTGTGAGAAGATCCAGGGAAGGAGAAGGTCATTGGCTGAAGGCTAAGGCTACTGAGGTGACCCATTTGCATGTGGAAGAGTTCCAGGTGCTGGGCAATGAGACTGACTACTGTGAGCACCTGGCTGGGCAGCCATGGGGGCTGGGAGGGAGCTACCCCACTCCTGTAGGCTCAGGGAGATTCTTATCTCAACTTTGGAGATTTCCAGGGTTTGGACATGCTCAGCTTCACCTGCTCAATGCTAATTCCTCTGGTGGCACAGTCTCCACGCCTTGCAATGACAAGTCACTCCGGCAAGCTCAGATTCTGGTAGATGAGAAAATTCTTCTTCCTGATACAAGGATAATGTAAGTAACATTGCAATGGATATGTAAGTGGAGATGTTTTATGACATCTGTGCTGCCAACTACTCTGGTCATAAATGCCATTTCACAAAGAGTGTCTTACCCAAAAATATCAGAAAAAAATTTCCTCAAATATAATAATATAGCTAGGATGGAAGAAAAAAAATAAAACCAAAAACCCAAACAAACACACAAACAAAAAATTACCTAGTACCCTGGGCTAGTGAGCATGTCCTTGCTAGAAACATTTTTCTAGAGGACAGAATTCTGTCTTCTGTGGTGTGGAGAAAGTCTGGCAAAATTGCCAGTGTTTGCAGAAAAGGGAGGGTCTCCACTGAGGAGACCGGATGCAGTCCAGATGAAAGGCAGGGAAGACTCGAGGTGGATGAGTGGGCGGGCCTTGGAATAACTAGGAAAGAGAGGATGGAACAGAGAGCAGAGGTTAGTACCAGGAAAAAGTGGTGTGTGTGTACATGTGTGTGCACACGCATGCGTGTGTGAGTCCTAATTCTACCTGTCTCTTACTCTGATAACTTTTTTTCTGTTGTTGAGCAGCACAGTGTACTTGTCTCTCCACAGCTTGGGAAGCTTGACCCTTTGTTCAAGGTCAGAACCAAGGCCTTGACCAACCTGAACTCTTCCCCAGAGCTTCTGGAAAGACTGTTTCCTGGCTCATGCCAAGCACTGCCAGTACTTAAAAGAGGTGCTTCCGATTACTGACTCTCACTTTGGGTGCTATCAACCGCAAGCTAGGTGGCTTACAAAACAGTGATTTTCTGGCCATTCTGAAGCCTGCCAGCATAGTTAGGTAGATGACAACGTTTTCACTGTCTAATCACATAACAGAGAGAGAAACATGTAGATTTCTGCCAGCTCTTCTTTCTGAGGGCACTAATTCTGAGACCAGGGCCCCACCCCATGACGTCATCTAATCCTAATAACCCTCCACAGGCCCCATGTCAAAACACCACCACTCTGGGGTTGTCCCTTCAATACAAACTAGTTTGAGAAAGTGCTATTTGGCCCTAACAGGCATTTCCTCGCCTCTCTCATGGCACCTCCACCATGACACCACAGAGGCATATCAAATCCCACCCCTCACACCCCGCACCCCAGGGCCTTGCATGTCTTTCCCAGGCAGAGGGCATTGTCTGTCTTTGGAGGTTTGTGTGATTACTTCCTGCCCACCCGGACAGTCCCAGGTTGAAGTTCACTTCTGTTGACTAACGTCAGTCAGGGGTGATGCTTCCCAGAGGTCGGAAGGCTGTGGTGGGGCATCTTTGGAAGACATTTCTGTGATTTCTGCTTACTGCGTCATCCCTTCTAATGAAAAAGGTAGACTCAAGGAGATTTCTCTGAAGATCTAATTTTATTGTGCAGCCGTATCACAGTACGGTTATCAGATGTAAGAGGCAGTAAGAAACCTCACAGTAGACAGACATTCATCCCTTTAAGGATAAAGCCTGGTATAGGGAAGGTGGAAGGACTAAGATCAAGTGCACATCCAATAAGACAGGCTGAGCGATGTTAGGTGGCTTCAAGCATCCCTCTCCTTGTGTACTAGTTGCCGCCACTAGGTGGCACCATCTGCAGCTGCGGAGACTATGAGTATGATTTGAAGGAGAGGGGAGCATCTCCCCTTCCAGAGTGTTAGGCTCCTCATCCTCAGGGAACTCAGAAATCTGGAAATGATCCCGAGGAAGGCGGAACTCCTCCACAGGCGGACAGTGCAGTCGCCTGGGGAGGGGACTTGGCCTCACCACTTCCTTGGCTTTCAGACCCTGGCTGTGTTTATTACCAGCTTCCATGGTGTCAAGTGAATAGCCTGTAGATACAACTGGGAACCTGGTGCGGGGGTGGGGTGGGGGGGTGAGGGCAGAGGGCTGAGGACTGGGATGGAGGACTAAGGGGTCGCCCTCCAAGTGTTCTTCCTGCCTCACAAGGAGAGCAACCTAGTTTGCTGTTTGTCGTTACTCTGCCCAGGCAGATACCGCAGCAAGGAAATCAAATAGAAAGGGGATGACAGCAATCAACAGTGGTCTGCCTGGGCCCTGTGCAGCGTCTGCGAAGCAGGGCACAGCCCTGCCCTGGCCGACTGCTCCCTGATAGGTACCTATTTCCTGGGTAAACACGTGTTTCTCGGCTGGGGAGTTTCCACTCTGTCCAGAGCATAAATTTGAAAGCGTGTATGCATTCTCTTCTTTAACAGAAGGGAAATATAATCAATATAATCTCTTTAATTCATATATATATATATATATATATATATATATATATATATATGGCACCTGGACCCTGAAAACTACTGTGGTGTCAATTGGCCTTGGTTCACATCATCCACCCTGACTGGAGGGAGCCAAGGCCCACTGGTAAGCAAGAATTCACCTGGCTACCTCAGCAGAAAATCCAGGCTCTGGGATGCAGGGGTGGGGGGGTGGCAGTATAAAGGAATGTACCTCAACTAATTGTATATGTGTATATGTATGTATATGTGTATCCATAATTATGTATATGTGTATATATACATATGTATCCATAATTGTATGTGTATTGTATAATGTATATATATATATATGATGTGTGTATCCATGATTATGTATAGGAATATATATGTATATATATATATATATATATATTATATATAAAATTGTCTTATAATCTGATGATTCCCACTCAGTTTTGTGTCAAGCTCGTGTAGACCACATCAGACTCAGAATATTTTTATGGTGACAATGTGATTTTTGTTTTGTTTTCTTTCTTTCTTTTTTTTTTTTTTTTTTTTTTGAGACAGGGTTTCTCTGTGTTGCCCGGGCTGTCCTGGAACTCACTCTGTAGACCAGGCTGGCCTCGAACTCAGAAATCCGCCTGTCTCTGCCTCCCAAGTGCTGGGATTAAAGGCGTGCGCCACCACCGCCCGGCCCCGACAATGTGATTTTTGATGAGAGCCGTAGCCAGGGCCTTCCAGAAAACCATAGTGACACGTTGTGTCCTTCAGAGAAGTGATTGAGGCTTCACTTTCATCAGTTATTTTACCTGTGTCTTCTTTCAACTGCCTACTTCAGAGGTAGTATTGGTTTTTCAAAGTTCTGCATTCATAACTAGTAAATGGGCCTGTCGTCACCCCCGTTTACAGCTCCTTCAGGATATTCCAGACAAGGGAAAGATCGTGTGTACTCATACCCATTGAATACCAGTCCCTAGCACAGTGGTTCTCAATGTCCCCAACGCTGCACCCCTTAATTCAGTTCCTCCTGTGGAGGTGGATGAGTGAGTCAATTCGAGCCAGATTAAAGTATAAAGGTAGGCTTATTGGGGACACCTCTCAGGCAAGTTCACTGACCACACAGGAGGCGGTCAGTGAAGCCATGCAGAGGGAGGGAGATAGGGGAAGGAAAAGGGAAAGAGAGAAAGCGTGCCCGTAGACTGAGAGGAGAGAGGCCGAGGCCAAAATGTCTAGATTATATAGGGAAGAGCTTGGGGAGTGGGGAGAAGCCCAGCCCCTGGGCTGGAAAGTTCAGGGCAGCATATCCTGAAACAAGCAGGTAGGGACTGCGGGATGCTGGGAGAATCTGGAGGCCAGGTCCTCTTTGGTATGTAAAATATTCACCTCAGCTGTTTGTCCCAGGTCTGAACCCCAACAATGGTGATCTTCAACCAGAATATTATTTTCGTTACTGTTTCAGAACTGTAATTTTGTTACTGTCATGAGTTGTAATGTAAATATCTGATATGCAGGATATCTGACATGTGATCCCCAAGGAGTCAAGACCCACAGACTGAGGACCACTGCCCTAGCACATGCTGTTATGAATATAATTATGAATATATATATATGAAATTAAATTTTCTCCTTACTATGTCAATGAAGCCTGAACTCTGTTTTATCCTTAAAGTTCCCCAAGCATATTCTGATAAAGAATCAATTCCTTTTAGTCTTAAGAATTGTCATTTTGTTTTGCTATCTGGCAGTAGTTTTCTGAGTTCTGTTTCCTGTGGAGGAGAGGCAGTACATCATCAAGCCAATCCCCCGACACTTGCTTGCTCGTCTCAAGGATGCCATGGATTTGGCAGGCTCTGCTCTCATCTGTGTGTAGGCTCCTGCCTTAGCCTGGTGTATAAGAGCATTCTGGGATAAATTTATAATTTATGGGTATTTTGCCTGCATGTACATCTGTGTACTATATAAGTGCCTGATACTCTGAACTAGAGTTACACATGGTTGTGAGCCGCCATGTGGGTGCTGGGAATTGAACTTCTGCAAGAGCAACCACTGCTCTTAACTGCTGAGCCATCTCTCCAGCCCCTTGAGATAAAATCTTAATCATTAAAAATAAATGATTTTCAGAGCAGGGTCCAAGGGAAAATATGCTTCTTGGACTTAATTCTGCTTTATTTCTAAATCCACTTGTAGACTCCCCTTTTCCTCTGAGAATGTGGGTTACACAGTTGAGTTTGAAAACGTAGGATATCAAATCTTGGGGAAGTGGCAGTAGCTCGGTGACAGAGTGACCTAGTTACATGCAAAAGCCTGCTGAGTGTCTCCACCTGGTAGCCACAGGGACGATCAAGTGTCACTCCAGAAACAGACAGGAGGCCAGGATCTTGTCCATTTTCAGAGCAGCCAAACTCACATGTACTGAGCCTTTAAAATGACCACCAATAAGAACAGGTTGTCTTTCTTAAACTCTGTGAAATTTTTTTGTCGTCTATTTAAGGAAAAAACTGAAATTGTATTTGCTTCTCAAAAGCAATGTGTTTCCTACTTTCGGAGATTGGGTTAGGAAGACAAAGCAGAGTTAAAATTATTTTAGCTGCTGATATGTTTGGGGACTTGCATTGTTCCAATAAATTCTTTTTTAGCTGTAAGTTTTGTTCAGATAATTTTTCTAACTGTATGCCTAGCCATCATGTTTTTACATGACCTTCTTAAAATCCCATGGATGCCCATGTGACTTAGCTCCTACTGAAACCGCCCTGTGTATACCCTACAGCCTAAAACTATACACCATGAAAGAATCAGTGTATAGAATACTCGCTTATGACGAAAGTTTCTTCTTTTATATTTTATACAGTGAGGATCTTAAAATGTTTGTGTAATGTGTAATGTGTGTGCCTGTGCACCACATCCGTTAGTACCAGCAGAAGCCACAAGAGGGCAGTAAGATCCCCTTGGAACTGGAGTTACAGACGTTTGTGAGGGGGCCACAAGCCATCTCCAGCCCCTGACAGATAAGGACAGCCATCCTTGGTGAGCATTCAGAATGCTGGCATGCTCCTGCTCTTCCCCTGTATCTGGGAAGTCGATCTAACAAGCAGATGTGGCCTCCTTTGCAGGGCAGCCCTGACTGTGCACACCGACGCAGGTATGGACCAAGTGTCAGGCAGATAGGGCGTTGCTTTCAACATTATAATTTTCTGAATCGTGGACTGATTCATGCTAACATTCCAAATAAGACAAGTCCCAGTCTTCCTGAGGAGCTGTAAATAATAGTAGTCGTATGCAAAGGCCAGATTCAGGGAAACTCCACACCTGCTGCGTCTTAAGTAATTCTGCCACCAGCCTATGCAATGACAGTACGGCTTTTGCCCATCACTGAATGATCAAACCAAAATCTGAAGAAGCTCACCCAGGGAGAATGTGCATTGAGGATGCTAATAGATCTGATTCTACCTTATCAAAGAGCCTGAGTCTTACAGAAACCTACATGGTAAATACGTCACGCAGGTATGATCATTTAGCTTGGGCCTAGCTGTAGTCCTTCTGAAGCCAAGACCACATCTTCCAAGATCCATAAGGTTCAATGCAGTGTTGAGCAGTCAAGCCGGTGTGCTGAGGGAAAAAGGTCTTCTAGACACCCACCTTATTTTCAAAAGAATGGATAACACTTTCATTAATAACACTCCAATGTCTAATAGACCTCATTGGTAGGATGTTGATAAAAAAGTATTCATTGCTGAATTGTACATACCAAAACCAACCAAGCAAAACACCCTAATGGTCTGTGTCTACTTGGAACCAGTTCTTTACTGACGCTATTATTATTATTATTATTATTATTATTTTAATGTAAGAAAGAGAATGCCAGCGACATTTTATACTCTGTGGCTTTTTCCTCATTTGAAAAAAAATAAAGATTCTCCAGAGGCTGGACTGGTGGCTCAGTTCAATAGTTCAGTACTTCCAAAGGACTTGAATCTGATTCCCAGCACCCAGATCAGACAGCTCACAACCTCCTGTAACTTCAGCTCCAGGGGGTCCAATATTCTCACCTGGCTTCTATGGGCACCCACACATACTTGGCACACATTCACACAGGAGCACACAGAAACATAAATAAAAAGTTCTCCTCCAATATTATAACTCTATTGAGATCTTGGGTGCAGCTGTACATAAAAAGTCAGTAAAGAGGATGGCGATTTCCAAGGCTGCCATTACCAATTGGGATAAATGGTATTTGCATCTAGAGCAGTCATTGCTAACCCCGAGAACCACATGGAGTGATGACGTCATTAAGATCAGTTATTGTTAGCCCTGATTACCATATGGAGTGATGACATCATTATGAGCAGTTATTGCTAACTCCGTTACCGCATGGAGTGATGACATCATCAAGCACAGCAGGAGTGATGATGTCATTAAGCACAGCAGTTATTGCTAACCTCGACTACTGTGTGGAGTGATGACGTCATTAAGCACAGTAGGAGACTCAGGAGATGGTAAATCACCAGGAGAGCCAGAAGGCCTATGGAATTTTAGCACTTGAAGGGGAGAATTTTAATAAGCATAGAGGAGAAAGGTAATTGGACAGAATTACTTTAAAAGATGAACTGTCAATTGTATACCACATTTAAAATAAGTATTCTATTCAGAGGTATGTATTTTAAATACATTTTTGTCAGTGAGTACTTATTTTAAGTGAAGGGTTCAAAGAGGATATATTATGTTTTGAGTAAGAGAATATATGATCTTTCAGTATTTATTCTATCATCCTACTGTTACAAAATTTAAAATTTTTTTATTAAAATGTTACTTTTAAATTATTTGTAAATGTCTGTGTGTTTCTGACTGTGATTTTTGTCGCCTTCCTTCATGTGCTAGAACCAACAAGAACACAAAGAGGGAGGCTGGGTGCCGCGCCAAATTAGAATTAGAATAATAAATCACAAAAAGCCATGCTGCCTTCATTAGTAACCCGAATGATGAATTAGAATTTTCTCATCTTTAAAATGGGCACAGTGCCTTACTCATAAACACAGTCATACAAGCCTGTAGCCTGAGCTCAGCCACAGATGTCAACGCCCTTGGTGGTGTATATGAAAGGTCTTTAGCACATGTCTGCTCTGTTGATCAGGCAGCTGAGGATTGAAGCTGTTGATTCTCAAGTGATTTTTTTTTTTTTTTGATGATTTGCTTGCTTGTTAGGGTTTTACTGCTGTGAACAGACACCATGACCAAAGCAACTCTTATAAGAACAACATTTAATTGGGACTGGCTTATAGTGCCTGCCTGGCTTTCAGGATATGAGTTTCAGTCCATTATCATCAAGCTTGGCAGTATCCAGGCAGACATGGTACAAGCTGAGCTGAGAGTTCTACATCTTCATCTGGAGGCTTCGAACAGAATACTGACTTCCAGGCAGCTAAGATGAGGGTCTTAAGTGTGGCTCAGGCCCACAGTGGCACACCTATTCCAACAAGGCCACACCTCCAAATAGTGCTACTCCCCAAGCCAGGCATATTCAAACCATGACACTTGTTTATTTGTTTGTTTGTTTGTTTGTTTATGGTACTACTCACTAGTTTCCAAACTGTTTGAGAATCATTATATCAGGGATAAAGGGAGGGGCTGTACTGGTCTGTTGCAAAGACAAGAGGCAGCCTAGAAACCATGGAGAAAAACATAAAGGTACGGTTTTTTATTGTGTTCAAAACAGACATTTAGTCATGGAACCATTGCACCTTATAAAAAACGAATCTCACCAGGCAAGCATGTATTATGAGAGACCTGGAATTCCAAACCTCAGCCTCTCCATCTGTATAATAAGGACAACATGCCAGATCCTGTGAAAAGGGAGTGTCTATCTCGGTTGCCTTCTGGAGTGGTCGATGTTGTTCACACTCCATTTTCACACCGGCAGGAGCTGCCTGCCATACAGGGATGGCAACCCACTTGCTCCAGGGGTCAAGGTTTCCAACTGGTAGTTGATGAGGTTGGACCGGAATCCCAACCAGATACGGTTCCCACCACTTGGATGTTGGCCTTTGCAGTCGGCCTGGACACTCCTTTCTTTCAAATATTGCTTTGTGAAATGAGTCACCCAACTGTCTGGAAACAGCGCCTTGTACCAGTCCTCTTGGCGCTTCCGGTTTGATGATGAATTGGACGTACAAAGCAGATCCACTGTCTGTGGGTTCTCCCTTTTAAAGGAGCATGTCTCTCAATCCGTTCATGCCCACCCTGGAGACCTGGGGGTTGGGCAGGAACGTGACGGCATTTATTTAACATAGTCTGACCATGAGTCCTCCTGGGATTATACATGTGTTTGATTTATCACCATCTATTTTTCTGGGTGATTTTTAAAAAATCTGGTTGCCACACAATATCAGTAGACTCTCTGGTTCCGCCATGAGTGTCAACAGCCCTCCCTGAAGATACATGTTTTGTAGAGACAGCTAGAGAAGAAAATCAAAGGCTGGGCACATGTTGTTTGCCAAAACTACTGTCTTACATTTGTATGTAGTATCACTCTTGGCCAGTGGCAGAATTTCAGCAAGTTGAAAATAAAGTTTATGGGAGCAGATACATGTTCGTTCAACATCTGCCAAAGTGAATAATGAAGCAATATATACGTCTGTGTTATATATACATATAACATACATAGTGTACTGGCTGGTTTTGTGTGTCAGCGTGACACAATCTGGAGTTATCACAGAGAAAGGAGACTCCCTTGAGGAAATGTCTCCATGAGATCCAAGTGTAAGGCATTTTCTCAATTAGTGATCAAGGATGGGAGGGCCCATTGTGGGTGGTGCCATCCCTGGGCTGGTAGTCTTGGGTTCTATAAGAGAGCAAGATGAGCAAGCCAGGGGAAGCAAGCCAGTAAGTCACATCCCTCCATGGCCTCTGCATCAGCTCCTGCTTCCTACCTTATGTGAGTTCTTGTCCTGACTTAGCAGTGTGGTAGTGTAAGCTGAATAAACCCTTTTCTCCCCAGCTTGCTTCTTGGTCATGAACACTTGGTCATGTGCAGGAATATAAACCCTGACTAAGACACGTATCATGACAATCTATATTATATATAGATACAATATACATATGATGGCAACATATTATATAGAGAGATAGTATATGATATATGTGAATATACATACATATACATACTATATACATATATATATATGAGAGAGAAAGAGAGAGAGAGAGAGAGAGAGAGAGAGAGAGAGAGAGAGAGAATGACTGTGCTGTTTAATTACCTACACATAGCTATGCATGGAATGATGCAATTTTACTTTTAAAATTAATCTGTTTCTATTTTATGTATCAGAATTTTATCTGCAGGTATATCTGTGTACCACATGTATGCAGTACCTGTGGAGGCCATAAGAGGGCATCAGATCCCTGGCACTGGAGTTACAGATGGTTGTAAACTGCTGTGTAGGTGCTGGGAATTGAACCTGGGTCCTCTGGGGAGCCCCTGTGCTCTTAACAACTGAGCTATCTCTCCAGCCTGTGGTTACAGACATGTCATTCACACTGGAGGTCCCATTTACAAGGAGTAGAAATAGGAGGAAGCCCTGCCCCACCCCTCCCTTTCCTCTGCATTCAAGGACAGGCCTGTAATGTATGGTTTGGTTGGATTTTTGTAGTTGTTTGTTGCTTTAAAAGTGAATTCCTGTGAGAAAGGATACAAGCTCATCTGCCACCGAAGTCTGTGCCAAAAAGATCCTTTGAAATAACAGCCATAAAAATGCATGAGACTCCCGTGAGTCGCTGTTCTGTGAACACTGGCTTCTTTTGAGATCTACGGGCAGCCATGGGCACAGCCAAGTCTCACCATCTGCCGCTGCTCCCAGGAGTGAGGATCTGGGAGTGATGGTAACTTTTAATATTATTAATTATTCATCATCGAGCATTTATTAACACTCCACGGTCTTCTACCCTCGGAAGGAGCTCATGCTGGGAATGAGAGACTGAGTCATCAGAG
Source organism: Grammomys surdaster (assembly GCF_004785775.1). Taxonomy (NCBI): domain Eukaryota; kingdom Metazoa; phylum Chordata; class Mammalia; order Rodentia; family Muridae; genus Grammomys; species Grammomys surdaster. The sequence continues at coordinate 3,772,622 of NW_021604781.1, forward strand.
ACTGCACTGGAGCCAGAGAGAATGTATAGCTCCTGCATATAAAAGAATGAAGAAGACAGGCTTTTAAGTCTTAAGAAGACAGGCCTGGAATGGTGGCTTAGCAGCACTGGCTGCTCTTCTGGAGGACCCAGATTCAATTCCCAGCACTTGGAACCCATATGGCAGTTTTTATCAGCTTGTAACTACAGGTCCAGGGAATCTGATGCACACACACACACACACACACACACTAAATAAATAAATGAATATTTTAAAAAGAAAAAATTAACATTGGATATAACTTAAAATTTAATTTTGCTCTTGATGCAACGAATGGAGTTTCCAGTTGGGGAAATGCAAAAACGGATCCTCAAAGAGAACATAAGTTTTTGAGAGCAGTATTTTATACAGATCTTTCCTATTAGGAATAGCTGTGCTGTTCATCATCAAAGTAAAATCCGATTAATAACATTTCAACTTTGAAAAGGTTCTTGAGCCAGGCGGTGGTGGTGGTGCTACACAGTTTTAATCCCAGCACTTGGGAGGCAGAGGTGGGGTGGGTTTCTGAGTTCTAGGCCAGCCTGGTCTACAGAGTGAGTTCCAGGACAGCCAGGGCTACACAGAGAAATCCTGTTTTGAGGGGGTAGGGTGGAGAGAGACAGAGAGAGACATGGAGAGACAAAACGTTTCCTTCTCATTTTAATGTAAAGAGCTCTTTAAAGACCCCGTCTTCAGTTCCAGTCACGCTCTGAGGATGGAGTTTATGACCTCGGTCGGAATATGAATCCAGGGAGAAAGCACAAGTGTCTACACTTCGGCACATGGAATCATGGGAGGAGCCAGGCAGGAATGGTCCCAGCCCGTGTTCTGGCCATGTTACATTCTAGAAGCCTAGCCCCGTTGACTGACACTGAGTCTGCAGTCTGAGGGAAACCTGAGTCTCTAAGCACTCTTGTTCCTCAATGCTGTTTCCCCTCCCTTTACATGCTTCACGCATTCACTGAGTGCGTTGCCGGCACAAACCGGAGGCTCAGCAAGGGGGCCAGCCTGTTCCTACCTCCCTTGGAGCTTAAAATCAATCAGTGTTTGATGCCTGGACTTCATCCTTCATCACCATCTAACACTGATGCTTTCTGGTTCGCCTTTGCACGTGTTATACTGTACACACACATGCACACTTGTTTACATGTTTACAAGATCTACTATAGGCTACGATTTGCTTAAGAGGAAGAGCATGCGGTTTTCTTTCTTTCAGAGGTTGCACAAATACAAGTCATGAAAGATGATATAAAGCTAAGTGATTTTCTAGTTTTAACACTGTTGCTGATTTTTCATTTTGTGTGTGTACGTGCATGCGTGTCCATGTGTGTGCATGCGCATGTGTATGTTATGTGCATGTGTTCATACATGCATGTGTGTGTGCCACGTGTGAGTGCACATGTGTGTGCGCATGTGTACGTGCATGCATTGGTGTGTATGTGCATGCATTGGTGTGTGTGTGCGCGTGCCTGTGTGTGTGATGGATAAGTACTTTAAAGTGGAGTGGATAGTGAAAATGTAAAATCCAGTGTGAAGGTCCCCCAGCTTCAGAGTGGCTGTTTATAACCTTGGCTTTCCATTCCACAAATTACCTGAAATAACGATTTTGAGACTTAGGCATGAATAAGTTCCTAGGCCAATAGCATGGACTTCTTCCCTGACTAGCTCATAACTTAATATTCCGTACATTTTATTCTGTGAATGCCACGTGGTTGTTTACCTGGTCCTCAGTTTATTTTTGCTTTTTTTTTTTTTTTTTTTTTTTTTGGCTTTTCGAGACAGGGTCCTGGCTGTCCTGGAACTCACTCTGTAGATCAGGCTGGACTCAAACTCAGAAATCCGCCTGCCTCTGCCTCCCAAGTGCTGGGATTAAAGGCGTGTGCCACCACCACCCGGCTGGTCCTCAGTTTCATCGGACCATCTTCCTCTGGGTCTGGGGCGAAGTCTCCCTTGCACCTCCCACTCTATCCCAGAAATCCTCTCTATACCGGAACTTCCACCTCCTTGTTTAGTACCTAAGCCCATTGGCCAACAGCCTTTTATTGACAGGTGAAGCTTCCACACAGTGCACAACAGATTCCCTCTACGGCTGTTCGAACTGTACCAAAAGACAGACTTAAAGTCTGACTAATCTCGCTGCATAATAGTTTTTGTTTGAAAGTCCTTTATAATAATTTTAATAAAAACTAAAATAAATAAGTGAATGGAAGAATGGAAGAATGAATGAATGAATGAATGAATGAATGAAAGCTGTCAGTAAGCAAGTGAACAATAGATATACAATTCTTTTTGCTATCAGTAACCTACGAGGTTAATTACCGTGAGTGGTGTTTTGTTTAGTTTTTTTGATTCTCTGTTGGTTTTTTGTTTGTTTTTTTGGGGGGAGGTTTGCAAGGAGGCATGGCCAAAGTATAGTTTGCTATTTCTTCTGAAATAACTTTTTTTTTAATTTGACCTTGTTTCTCTAGACCTCAGCCGTCTGTCTATTAGAGAGACCAAAGGTCATTTGCTATTTTTAGTGCCCTCTACCCTTGCCTCCTTCCCAGCTGTGATAGATGTGAAACGTCTGCCCTCATCCAGTTTATCAGTGGGAACATCTAACAGGTTGGAACAGAACCACCGCGGTTGCCGAAGTAGCATTTATATCCCTCCTGTGTGCACAGCCGAAGGCTTAGTTACCCTGTGTAAAGGGAACCTCATTAGAAATACTATCAGAGTAACGCCGCCCATGGCTGTTTCCTGTGTCTCACTGCGTCTTGAACTCAGTTCTCCTCTGGCTGTTTAATTTATTACAAAGGCTTTCTAGTCCTCTGCTTCACTCTTAAAAGGTCAGATGCATTTTAACCAGATAGAAGTCTATTTGCAAAACAGAACACACACGTTTTTTTACACTGCCTAGGTTCCCAGGGTGCCCAGCAGCTCCTTCTGTGTGGTCCTAGGCTGCAGTGATAGACCTGGTCCAGCTTTGGGTACCCCGCCCTCTGCTTGGTGACCAGTCTCCACTCACCACCCCTTCTCAGCCTGCCCTGCAGAAACAGACCCACGGCCATTTTCTAGTGTACCCAGTGCTTTACAAAAGGAACCTTGGATCTCTTGACTGTGTGCACACAGAACGACCTTTCTAATCCAGAGAAAAGGAGTTTCATCCAATCCAGAAACCTTGGATGTAAATAGATCACGTGACTATCACATCTGCCTTCTCACGGGCAGATGCCATATCAGGAGAGACGTGGAAGATACGAAATGCTCTCGGAGACTGTTCAACTTGACCTTTCCTGTAGTCTTGGATTTCTTAAACTTTATCACCCAGAACTCCTTTACACCTGAGAAACCTTTAAACAACTTCAGGTGTGTAGGTATACAAAAATAGCTGTGCAAGTCAAACACTGGCTGACAAGAGATCATGAAGGAATTTGTTTGAAAGCAGTGCTTTGATAAACATACAACTCTACCAGTTTTAAAGGATACAGCAAATTTACATACTTATGAGATAGTCCTCCAGACGAGCAACCAGTGTTTTTAACCCATGTCTGGTGGCTCACAGCGACCCATAACTCTAGAGCTCCTGGACTCCACTCCTTTAAGGGAAGCAAGAAGACTACAGTGCCTGAGGCCAGGGCTCACCCACCCATCAGCGCTGGAGGCTCTGGAAGTCTCCCCGTGGAAGCTGAAAGTTCTTCACTCACTCGATGACAAATTGCCATCAACTAAAAGCATATGAGAAAAAAAAGAGTCTCTTGGCTGGGTTGGTCCCCTCGGTGTGTGTGTGTCTCTGTCTCTCTTTCTTGTTCTCTCTCTCTTTCTTTGTGTGTGTATACACAACTGTGCATGTGTATACAAGGCTTATTTTATGAAATCCAAAGAGGAAATCAAACAAATGTTTTAATGTAGAGGTTTGGTACAGTTCTGTTCAGTCCTCTCTTCCCAGTCTACCACATAGCTTGTTATGAGGATACTGGGGCTGTTGCTTACATTTCACAAGTCGAGCAAAGACGGTAGATAAGGTAAGGCTCGGCTTGCGGGGAAGGGGCTATTGCTCCTGAAGGTTTCCCCACATCTGCATTTCCCTCTCAGGAGCTAGCCCAAGGTAGGAACCAGGTGGTGAGATAAAGCAAGAACTAGGTGAGTTTCCTTCCCATGGCCAGGTTTCTTTTCAGCGTTTTAGCCGCCCCCTCACCGCCCCCAACTTCCCTTGGTGCATGTCTGGGCATCAGGCTTCCTCAGACATGAGGGTTGCAGACATGACAGCTGTTTTTGTTTTTCTGATCTTTTGGTTTTTCCCTCAGTTACAAGGGTAACAGTTCAGTGTTTTCCCAGTGTTTATCTGTGTCAAGAGCGACAAGATCACCTAGGGAGGAGGAGTGTGCAAAAGGGAGTAGGCTTGACTGGTGCCAGCCCAGCATGGCGCAGGTTGTCCACCATCCTGCCAGGTACCACAGAGGACACCAGAGACTTGTAGTTGAAAAATAGTCAGCACTCAGGGGCTGGGGAGATGGCTCAGTGGTCAAGACATCTGGCTGCTCTTGCAAGGACCTTCTTTTTGTTCTCAGTATTCATGTGTGATTTCAGTTCTGGGGGAACCTGACGCCCTCTTCAGGCCTCCCTAGGTACTGTACACATAGAGTGGACAGCCGTCCCATTTAACTACCTCAGATTTTCCAGCTATGCAATTCATTGTGCCATATTGACTAGCTGCCTGATTATTGGAAAGGAAAGCATCCATTTAAGATGTTTCTTTACAAATGCCCAGCTAGGTCGGGCGGTGGTGGCGCACGCCTTTAATCCCAGCACTTGGGAGGCAGAGACAGGCGGATTTCTGAGTTAGAGGCCAGCATGGTCTACAGAGTGAGTTCCAGGACAGCCAGGGCTACACAGAGAAACCTTGTCTCGAAAAACCAAACCAAAAAAAAAAAAAAAAGCCCAGCGAGATGATGTGTTCCAGTAAGGCTGAGCTTACAAGTGTTTCGAGAACATTCTAGGGGGTCACAGGTCCTAGCTTCTTTATTTCCAAGGGTTGAATATGTGTCATTTAAGGCGAGTATAAATTTTAAAGTTAATTTTGGAAACCTGTATCTGTTGGGTCGACATTTTAATAACAACATATCCCTTTCTGTTGTGCAATAATTTTAAGCACTTGGTTTATAGGAAACAATTCACCTTTCTGTTGTTTCTGTCGACCTCTGGAAAGGTCATCTGAAAGTTGTACCCTCAAACAAATATAATCTCTGCACTTAGAGTCCTGAGAGAGAGGCTTCGGTAACTGCTACTTTGGGGCTCACCTGTACACTGCATCTTATAATTACATATTAATTACTCACTCAGCTAGCATGGAGATTCTGATATGCCGGGTATAATACCTAGATGATATACCTAGATGGTGGTAATTCAGAGTGCAGCATTCTGCTTTCTTGTGAGGAGCACACAGTTCACTGGGGAGATAGAAGCCTGAGTTGTGCCCCACATCTGATACTTCAGTCCTCCACCCCTTCCCATGATAACCCTGGACCTCTGCTACTTTGCTGAAGCAGCCCACCATCTTTGTCATCAATCAACAGTCTGGAGCAAGAGGAGCCCTTTTGGAGGAACAATCCGTCTTGTATGGGGTTTGTAAACCCCCGTGTCCTAAAAATCCCAAAGGGAAGAAAAGCACGCACATGTATTAGCTGTTTCTTGGTCTGTCCTTTATTAGCCTTGTGCTAATGGTGTGTGTTCTAGTACAGGCAGCTAAATCAATCCCAGAAGTCCTCAGTGAATGTTGTTGGGTCTGTCTGTGTGAGCAGCAGCACTGGAAACCACCTTTCTGTCCTGCCAGATCTGCCCATGACTGTCATTACTCGGTATCTAGACACTCGTGAGGAGACATCCCATTGGAGGTGTAGGCTTTGGCTTGATTTTAGATCAGTGGTTCTCACCCTTCCTAATGATGTGACCCTTTAATACGGTCCCTTGTGTTGTGGTGACCCTAACCACAAAATTATTTTCACTGCTACTTTATGACTGTAATTTTGCTACTGTTATGTGTTGTGTTGTAAATATTTGATATGCAGGATATCTGATATGCAACTCCCCCATCCCCCACGGAGTCATGACATGACCCACAGGCTGAGAACCACTACTTTAGATAATGGTCCTCCTCTGTGGTGTGGCAGACAGGCATTTGTCTTGGAGCCTGACACAAGGTGTTTTTGCCACTAGGTGGAGATGGAACAGCTCCTCAGGGCAGGATGCAAATGGCAAGGCACCTGGTGACCAGCCTTCCCCAGAGAGAAGTACCTTAGTGAGGTGAAGTAGCATGGTTGACCATATCAAAGTGGCATGTCCAGAGTTCATTATGTGTTCCCAATGCCACATAACCGCCGCTTTTCTCTGGTCCCACACATTTCAATCATTCTGGAAAGAAATCCTCATAACCTACAAACCAGATTCCTTATGTCCTTCCCTGTCGCCCTGGCAATAGCTAGTTCACACTCTGTCTCTGGCTTCTCCTGTTCTGTATATGTCATATAAATGAGTTCATAAGATCTGTGACTGTGCTGGTTAGTTTTTCTCAACTTGGCACAAGCTCAGACATACTCAGGAAGAGAGGGGCTCGCCTCCATCACTCTGGCTTGTGGGCATGTCAGTGGGGCATTTCTTTAATTGCTGATTGATATGGAACAGCCTACTGTGAGCATTGTGTCTCTGGGTAGGTGGGCCTGGGCTGTATAAGGAAGGAAGTTGAGCAAGCCAGGGGAAGCAAGCCAGTAAGCACCCATCTTCTGTGGTCTCTGCCTCAGTTCCTGCCTCTAGGTTCCCCAACACTCCAGGATCAGAGACCAGCAGATCCCTGGAGTTCATTGGCCAGCTAGCAGTGAGCTTCAGATTCGATGACAGACCCTGTCTCTCACTCAGAGACATACCCTGGAGAGCCATAGAGGAAGATACCTGATGTCAACCTCTGGCCTCTGTACATGTACACACACATGTACGCACACAACCATACAAAAACATCCATAGACCACCTAACCCTCACCCACATAAACACACACAAAGGTTTGCAGCACAAAAATAGTTGGAAGCCTTCTAGAACTGGTCTGTCGAAGAAGGGAGCCATTAGCCACGGATACATGTGCCCTTGGAATGTGGTTTAGATGTGCTATAAAACACACAGCATATTTGAATATTTAACGCCAAGAAAAGTTAAATATCACGCTAATAATTTTTATATCTATTGTCATACTGGAGTGGTAATATAGCATATTGGGTTAAAGAAAACAATAGTATCGGAATCAATTTCCCACTTATGCTTAGCTATTCAGATGTAGTTGCTCAGATTTTAGAGTGGCATTTGCTGCTACGTTGGGTATCACTGGTCACATCAGGGCTGAGGGCTGGTTTGAATGGTATCCATGGCAACGACGGTCCTTGCCGGTTTCCTCATCAGTAACACCAGATTAAAAGACAGTAGAGGGAGGACTACTGTGTTTGTTGCAAACTCACCTTATAATTAATAAATTTCTCATTATGAGAAAGGCTTGCCATAGGATCTTCCTCCTGAAAATCTAATCAGAAGCCACATCTATGACCTTTTCTCAGTCTTTAGCTACTGTGTGTTTTAATCAACACAGTGTAAACTGTAGGCAAAGATCACTCTGCAGAGGGAAGGGATTGTAGACAAGGCTGATGTCTAAACAGAATTTCAAAGGAGAGGAAAAAAAGCTAATTGGAGAAAAAAAGAAGGTGGAAACTAGGTCTTGAGGCAGGGTGGAGTATTTCTCCGGCTGCAGTCACCACCCATCCTGTATTTATCCAGGGGTGGGAATGACATTTGGATAAAACTCAGGCAAACCACTAACACATTCCTGGAGTTGGTGGATGGCCGTTTACAGAGCAGGGCACCCCATAAGCCTGTCCCTAAACTGAAGACTGAAAGTCCACTAGGCTAGTACTGTGACCAGGTGTGAAAGAGAAAGTCAGTCAGTCTCTCTCTCTCTCTCTCTCTCTCTCTCTCTCTCTCTCTCTCTCTCTAGTTTTTTGAGACAGGGTCTCTCTGTGTAGCCCTGGCTGCCCTGAAACTCACTCTGTACATCAGGCTGGCCTCAAACTCAGACATCTATCTGCCTCTGCCTCCCAAGTGCTGGGATTAAAGGTGCCCACCAACACAACCCTGTTGACTCCCCCCACTCCCAACCCCCTCTCCCAAGCCTGGCTCTTTTCCTGATGGAGCACTGAGCATCATACACTAGCACTCGGGGAGTGCAAGCCTTCCCACCCACAAACTCTGCTTTAAGGCTGAAACAGCCTCCTGTAAAGGGAAGCACTTTGAGCATTTCACGGATGAGGAAGAGTAAGTGGAAGAAGTAGGTAGATATTGTGGCTTGTGGGGTAGGAGCTGCCACTGAATGTGTGTTTTCTTCTGGTTAATGCCTCTGAGGGTTAGAATCGTTGCCCTACCCCCGGCATTTCCTTAGGCCTCTCTGGGTGACCTCACCCAGCCTGCCTGTCTGCAAAGCCCATTTCTCTCTCTCCCCTCTGACTGTCGCCACTGAGCTTGGCAGTTGGAACCTCTCTCCCCAGCAGCCTTCCCTGGTCCAGCTTCTGACAGCCCCACCCTCCTACACAAAGCCTTGCCTGTCTACTCACATAGGTTGAGGATGTCCCACCCTTTCTAAAAACATGCCGTCTGAGACTTTCTGTCCTCCAGAGCTGGCTTGTAAGAAACATATGCTCCCCAGTGTGTCCAAACCCTGCTTACAGCAGACGCTGATGTATGAGCCTTTCTATTACCCACTGGCCTAAGGCTCAGCACCCATGGCCTAAAAGGTGGGAACTGGGGTTCAGTACCAGGAAGTGTCATGTAGAAGTGATGGAGTAGGGGACTCTGAAGGTGGAGTCAGTGCTTAGAGAGGTGGCCATAGCTCTTTTTAGAGTGTTGTTTTCAGGTGAAGTGACGCTATCGGCTGCACTCTGAGGTTCTTTAGTCACTATCCTTAAGCTCACTGAGGAAAGCCTGCCTTTAGCTTTCTCTCTACCCTGGGTCTAGCGGAGTTCTGTGGTGTCTAGTTCTATCGTTCCTCTAAGCAGAGCTGTGGTCTCACACTGCCTCAGCATGAGGCAAGCAGACCACTTGCTTGCTTCAATATTGACTTTCTCATGCCCCGCCCCCACCAGACCCCCAGCTTTGCATTTCTCCAGCCACCAGCAAGCAGCTGTGTACCTTTACGGATACCTTCAACCCTTGCCTTATCCGGAAGGCCTCGAGAAGGTGGGTTGATGCCATTTATCACAGAGTACTGTTTTCCTCTAATTCTGGATCCTCCCCCTAAATATGAAAAAAAAAAAATCAAATGTCAGCCCGTACACAGAAACTGCTGGATGATTTTGGAGAAATAATTTGTCCAGGATCGTAGCACCAGGTCCAAATCAGAGGCAGAGTAAACCTTCCTAATCCCTGGTTTTTCAGCCTTTGTTGCTAGGTCACTGTAAATAAGCGATTACATGCAGAAGGAAAACATCACTGTGTATGTGTAACGTAAGCACGTATTGATTCCTTTTCTGCTGCTGTGATAAAATGCCATAGCCGAAAGCATCTAAAAGAAGAAAGCTTATTTAAATAGCACTATGGTTCCAGAGGGTTAGAGACCACGATGGTGGGGACCACATGGCCAAAGCAGGAAGCAGGTCACATTTGAGGCCACAACAGGTAACAGAGAAGGAAACAGAAGTGGGCAGAACTACAAGCTTGAAAAGCCTGCCTACAGAGACGTTCCTCCGGGACGTTCCATAACCTGCCTACAAAGCACCACCAACCAGAACTCCATGTTCAAATACCTGAGCTGGAGAGACTGGCTGCTTTTGCCAAGGATCCAGGTTCGGTTCTCAGCACCCACATGGTGGCTCACAACCATCTGTAACCATAGTTCCAGAGGATCCAATGACCTCGCTGGGACTCCTTGGACACTGGATATACATAGTGAACATGCATACCATGCATATATACATGCAGATAAAATACCTATACATACAAAATAAAATCTTAAGAAAATTGCAGATACACAGGTGTAGGTTGGTACACGAAAGTTACCTTGGTAGCCAGCAGGAAATAGGTGAGGTAGGGGAAAGTGTCAGGGGTCTCTCTGTTTGCAGCAGACAGCACTCCTTTCTCTTGCTTTTCTTTCTCTGACTCTGGGCTTACAGGGACATTTTGTACCTGAAACTTGTCACGTACCTAAATGCTCGCTGGCTGGCAGGTCTGTGTGATCCACTTTACAGCACAGACTCAGCTCTGGCGTATGGCGCCTCTCTCTTTCTTTCTAATTCATAGATTGTGAGTATCTTTTCTTAAAGTCACAGTTCAGTATCTGGAGCAGAATCTATGGAGAGGCCCAATTCTCCTGTCCAAGGGTAGAAGCCTGAGGTAGCTGGTACCACCGCGCCAGTTTGTTCTACTGCTATTCCCAGGCCAGTCCAACAGCTGGCTCTAATTCAGCTTTGTTTCTGTGATGTAATGTGGCCTGAGGCTGTTAAGTGCTCAATAACTGTCCCTTGTCACCTTGGGTGGCAATGGGCATATGGAAGGCTGGGCCCTGTGCTGAGCAGGAGATGAGGTGGCATTTCCAAGGGTCTCTTGTTGCTTTCTGCCTAGGAAGACTTCTCTGTGTGTGAGACCCATATCTAGTTCATCTGTCCCAGAGCCTACTTCCTTCTAAAAACGCCTTTGCAGGGGATTTGGGTAAAAAGGGATTTAAAATTGCTATCTTTTAAATGAAAGCTGTTTTAGGAAACATGATTTTTTTTCCCCTTGTTTGTGTCTGAATCCATTCAACAACTAACTCTGCCTTAATGAAATTCTGTTGCATTCAAAAAAAGTTTTAAATGTATTTCAATCCACTGGGGGAAGAAAATTATTCGCTGTGGAGAGGAATGAGGTCAGTGTTTGCAACACTCACAAATCGAGTTCCGAGCCAGTGGCTCTGCCTGAGGGATGGGGGTTTGAGGAGCAGGTTCCTGCTCCTGGTGCTGACCCTGTGGATACTTTCACAGGCTTCCTCCCAGTCAAGGTCTGGGATAGATCAGAAAATGCTGCATTTAAAATAAGTCAGAGAAAATTGTATTGTTTATTGTAACACTTGACTCTTAGGTTTTCTCTTTGTGAGATTTCTTTTTCATCTCCCTCTGTAAAGAAAGATGATAGCTTGTGCATATGTCTCAGTTGGGGACCACATGCCTGACACTTCCAAGGCCCCGAGTTTGATCCCCAGCTCAGCAAAATGAAACCTGAAATTGTTGTCACTGACACCAGCTCCAAATATTTTAACTCAATCTAGGTGATGCTTAATTTGCCTCAGAACAGATCTAGTGTTTGTTTGTTTTGTTTTTAAGATTTATTGATGTATGTGAGTACACTGCAGCTGTCTTCAGACACACCAGAAGAGGACATCAGCTCCCATTACAGATGGTTGTGAGCCACCATGTGGGTGCTTGGAATTGAACTCAGGACCTCTGGAAAAGCAGTCACTGCTCTTAATCACAGAGCCATCTCTCGAGACCCCATTTTTTTTATCTTTTTTTTTTTTTTTTTTGTTTTTCGAGACAGGGTTTCTCTGTGTAGTCCTGGCTGTCCTAGAACTCACTCTGTAGACCAGGCTGGCCTCGAACTCAGAAACCCACCTGCCTCTGCCCCCCAAGTGCTGGGATTAAAGGCGTGTGCCACCACCGCCCAGCCCCCATTTGTTTTTTAATGCATTTATTTGTTGGTCTGTGTGGACACGCACATGCTATAGCATGTTTGGTGGTCAGGCATCAACCTGCAAGAGTTGGTTCTTTCCTTCAGCCATGCAGATTCTGGGGTTGCATCCTGTGTTACAAAGGCAAGTGGCAAGCCCTGTCACTCAGTGAGCCATGACGCTGGCCCCCCAGAGCAGCTCTTAGATGATGTGCCATTGTGGGGCTGTAGCACGTGCACGGCTTCTTCAGGTTTGTCGAAGTAGCCTTTGTGGTTTGGTTTCTTTGAGTTCCTCTGCCTAACGCTGTTCATGTGAGTGTACACTCTGTGATGGTGACAGCTTGTGGTCCTCACCTATGCCCGTCCACAGGGAAAGGGGGCGTACTCCACCCCAGCCCCGTCAACTCAGAAGCTTGAAAACCACTGGGTAAACAAGCATCCAGATGGCCTAGCTTTGTTTTTTGTTTTTTTGTTTTGGTTTTTTTGTCTTTGGTTTATTTATTTATTTATTTATTTATTTTATTCATTTTGCTTCTTAAAACCACACATTCTAGCCCCAAGAAATTGTCCAAAAAATGCTAGGAAAACACAAATAAAATATAAATTAAAATACAAACACACTATGTTTTTGTAACATTTATTTGTGTGTGTGTGTGTAGCTGTGTCTGTCTCTTTGTCTGCCTGCCTGCCTGTCTGACTGACTGTCGTCTGTCTGTCTGTGTGCCTATGTGCGAATGTATGCCATGCATGTGTGAAAGCCAGAAGACAGCTTGAGGGGCTTGGTTCTCTCTTCTGCCACATGGGTCCCAGAGATCAAATTCATCGGGCTTGGTGGCAGTCACCCTTACCAGCAGAACCATCTTAGTGATCCCTGATTGTGCTTCTGGTGCACATCTTCCCCTAGAGGTAGCAGATAACCCTCAGTGGGCAAGACACAGCTCTTGAGGAGGGAGAGAGAAGCCAATGGTTCTAACAGAGAAAAAGGCAAATGGTGTCGATTCTGAGATTCAGTCTGAGCACCCTCTACCTGCCTCATCCTGCACTGTCATCCTGCACTGTGGAAGCTGGGGACATGTTGATAACCTCCTTCTCGGAAAACTGGTTCCTTCTGTGCCACCCAGCACAGCCTTGTGTCTTGATCATAAAATACACACACTGCCCCTGGACTGAGTCCTCAGCTGACTCCACCCCACAGCGGGGTAGGAAGAGCCAGCCCTTCTACTACCTTCACATGGAGAACAGCATCTCAACAGCCATCCGACCTCCACCCTGGGTCAGGAGTCCCTGGAGAGGCATAACCTGTATAGTGGGAACAGATTACTGTGAAAAATAGTGCCATATTTCCCTAGGGCTCCTCAGGGTACTGCAAAGCCCCAGGGAACAATTCTTCATCCAGGAAAAAGCCAGGGAGAGTGTCAGCTGTCAGAGATTCTGGGCGTCTCTTCCCTGAACGTCCTCTAAGGAAGCTGACTCTCATCTGGTTTACAACTAAATGAGATGGGATGATGGTAATGATGGTGTGGTGATGATGGTGGTGGTGGTGGTGATGATGATAATGATTTAACAATGAATGACTAAATGAGCTAGACATACATTAGCTATGCGACTTTCACCTTAAATTGCTCTAAACCTTGATTTTCTTATCTGGAGAGGGGACTACTCACAGCTCTCGTCTTGCAGGTTTGAAGTGAGGGTTAAATGTGATTTTAAAATGTGTATCTTAGCACAGAATTTATATTCTATAAATGTATGTGCTCTCATCAATTGCTAGCCCCTGTCACAGGCTACTTTCTGTCTCTGTCTCTCTCCTCTGTCTCTGTCTGTCTGTCTCTCCTCTCTTCTCTCTCTTCCCTCTATCTCTCTGTCTCTCTTTCTCCTCTTCTCTCTCCTCTGTCTCTGTCTCTATCTCTCTCCTCTGCTTCTGCCTCTATTTCTCTGTCTCTCTTTCTCTCTCTCTCTCTCTCTCCTCTGTCTCTGTCTCTATCTCTCTCCTCTGCCTCTGTCTCTCTCTGTCTCTCTCTCTCTTCTGTCTCTGTCTCTCTCTCTTCTGTTTCTGTCTCTTTTTCTCTGTCTCTCTCTCCCATCTCTGCCTCTGTCTCTCCTCTGCCTCTGTCTGTCTCTGCCTCTGTCTCTATCTCTCTCTTCTGCCTCTGTCTCTGACTGTCTCTCCTCTGTCTCTGACTCTGTCTCACCTCTGCCTCTGTCTGTCTCTACCTCTGTCGTTCTTCCTCTTTCTCTGTCTCTATCTCTCTCCTCTGTCTGTTTCTGTCTCCTCTGCCTCTGTCTGTCTCTCTCCTCTGTCTCTCTCCCCCTCTCCCTCCTCTGTCTCTGCCTCTGCCTCCGTCTCAGTCTGTCTCTCCTCTGTCTGTGTCTCTCTGACACACACACACACACACACACACTACTCTTTGATACTATTTCTGGCCACCCTCCATTTCCCCTCTTATCTTTCCTTCAGCCCCCAGTGTCTGGTCTGTTCGCTGTCTCATCTCCAGAGAAGGCTGAGGACTTTTAGGGACGTGAGAACAGAGATAGCTAGAGGTCTTAAATGACAATGAAAGTCAGGGAGCAAGCCAGGGACACATTCTGATTTTATTGTTCTACTTCAAAGTAGTTTAGGTGCCTACAGGTTGTTTTTTGTTTTTTTTTTAAATAAGCCCCTCCCCAAGAGAAACCAACAAAGGAAGCTGGTTTTGTCCCAGCTTGCAGCAGGTTTCTTTCCCTTTGATTGGCCAGGCTTTGAGCAGAGCAAAAGGCCTCTTCTGATTATTTAGGTTGTATATCCTCTTGCTAAAATTAAAGTGTGGGGCCTGATACAGAACAACCAATTCACTCTTTACAGGGAAAACTAATGCAATTTTTTTTCCTAACTAGCTTTAAGTCTTTATCATCATTCCTTTGAAATACATATGAGTGAAACTCTTGACCAGGAAGCATGTTCATAGTACCACTGAAAACATTTTTAAAAATCTGTTGAGATTTTTCTAAAGGATTTATTCATTTCTGCTTAATGTGTATGAGTATTTTGCCCACATGTGTATTTGTGTACCATGCGTGTAATACCTCTTTAGGCCAGAAGAAGGCGCTGCACCCCTGGAACCAGAGTTAATGATGGTTGAGGGGTGCTAGGTACTGTACCTGGGTCTTCCTGAAGAACAGCTGAGCCCTTTCTTAAGTCCCAAATTAAGATGTAAAATGTTTATGTATTTAAGGTTGGGTGTGGTGGTGCACACCTGTAATCTCAGCACTTAGGAGGTTAGAGCCAGGTGGTCTACATAGTGAGTTCCAGGACAGCCAGGGAGACATAGCGAGACCTTATCTCAAAAACAAACAAACAATAAATATTTACAGTGGTGATATAGAATAGCTTGTTTGCTTATCTCAACGACTCCAACCTGCTCTCCCCCAGTAACTCCTATTGGTGTTCGAAAACAATATACCTTCTATATCACGGAAATGGTTTTAAAATGGAGTTACCTCAGGAAAAAAAGTGAGTTCTGTATAATAAAAGCAATGAGTAGAACAATAAGTTGGTTCAGTAAGTAACAAAATGTGAGACTGCTGTGTGCAAGGATATGGTACCTTGATGATGCCCGCTGTATAAATGGGTGCATTGAGTATGCCCACTGTGTAAACGAGGATCCAAGGCTTGGCAAAGTTAGGCTTTAATGCTAGTGAAGCTAGCTGGTGCCAGGTAGGACCGGGGCCTCAATGTAGCATTTCCTCAGTACCCCGAGGCCTGCTATTTTGGTGCCGTGTAAGATGGGGGAGTGCCAACCCGTTATTAATGGATATTTTCGAAGGAATGCCTTCCAATCATCTTTGACATAGAGCTCACGCATTCCCAGTACAGCCGATAAGAGAACATTACCTCATCACTCAAGTATGCATATGAGTTAGAGAGACCGCAGGCTAGGGAAGGAGTTCAGAAAGCTGAAGGCCTTCCTGGACATGCATCTTGTAGTGTATCCGCATTTAAAAATGTGCAGGTAAACCAGGACATTTCTAGAAGTGGCGTTTTAATTTGGCTTTTAAAAGTTCATCGTTAAATAAATAAAAAGTGCGCTGTCCTCTTTCGTTTCTCGAATGAGTTAGGAGAGGAGCTAGGAAGTCTTGTTTGTGTGTTGGTTGGAGGATGGAATTTGCACATTTGTGTGCATTTTCTAAAAATAATTACTACATTATAATTCATTCTGTTGGAAACATTCAATCATAAATGTGCTGAGGAGAAGAGGACCCAGTGGCTTTCGAGATGGCTAGTCAAACCTCACCTGACAGAGTGCTGCTTGTCGTTATTAAAATACAATTCTCTTATTTAATCCCTCCACTAAGCATAATAGTTGTGTGAGACAAAGCCGACTGGAATCAGGACACATGATACCAAGAATTAACGAAGGAGATGGCAGGCGCCTAACGCCTTTGCATCCTAGCTTCTTCATCCTTATGAAATATTGGTCTGTGTGATTCTTAGAAGTGACAACATGAAGAAACCAGTCCATGATGGAATCCGGGCATTCGCCAGGCAAGTCAACTAACCATGTGTATTTTCCCTTCAGGCAATGGGGCTAGGGTGCCCCTCAAAAAGCCTGTATTGCACAGAATTGCCTGTCTGCACATCACAGAGAAGGAAGGAAAGGCCAGGCAGACGTCTGGCTTCGTGGTTGCAGTGAGGTTGACGGATCCCCCTACACACACACACACACACACACACACACTAACTCACTCACACACCCCTCCCCAAACGCCGCTGCAAGGGTGCAGCTGGCTTACCGCAGAGTGCCGCAGTTGAGTGTTTTCAGGGACAGACACAAGGGGAAATCTCAGCCTGAGCACACCCGGGGCCGCCGCCTGCCAACCTTTCTGCACCGAGCAGCCTCAGGCAGCTGGCAAATTCCTCGTCCTCAAGCCGGGGAGGTGGAGGCTGGGTGGGAGCTCAGGTTGAGAAAGGCAGGGGCTGGGGGCGGGGCTTCAGTCCATCCCTCAGGGGGGCGCTGCAGGGTGGGCAGCCCGGAGGCCCAGACATCCGTCCACCCCCGGTGCAGCAGCTCACGGTGCAGGTGGGGACTCTGCCACCATACCTGGCTGTGGCTGAGTATGTGGGCGGCCGCAGGCAGTAGGCAGGCATTGCTGCTTATGTCAGCTCTGAAATGAAAGCGGCTGAGGCCTCTGCCTCTGAAGGCTTGCAAGGGAGATCAGCACCCAGCAAATAAGAAGCCAGCCCTGGCCCCGGAGGAGGAGGAAGAGGAGGAGAGGTTGAGCGTCCCTCTCCCGGTGTCCTTTAAATGAGGAGCGTGGCCGGTTGCTTCTGACCCTCGCTTACATCACCAACCTGTGACAGGCACATCTCCACGCCCGGTACCTGCTCCTCCAACAGCAGCTTCCAGTCCTAGGAGCCTCTTTGTATGCGGCAGACATGGCCAGCCAGCAGGATTCCGGCTTCTTTGAAATCAGTATCAAATACTTACTGAAATCCTGGAGTAACGGTGAGTGGTAGAAAATACGCTTTTTGTCGGTTTGTTTTCTGGATGCTGCTAAGGTTGGAGAAATCAGATCTCAACTGGACACATATGTTTGTGAGCTGAGGAAGTTTCTCTCTCTCTCTCTCTCTCTCTCTCTCTCTCTCTCTC
>NW_021604781.1:3790070-3824187 GCF_004785775.1 Grammomys surdaster
TCTCTCTCTCTCTCTCTCTCTCTCTCTCTCTCTCTCTCTCTCTCTCCATCTGCTGTGAAAATCAAAAACGTCAGTATCTGAACTATCCCTGCTCAACTTTGAAAGCTGCAGTAGAATTATAATAGTTTTTTGTTTGTTGTTGCTTTTGTTTTGTTGTTGTTGTTGTTTTTTTTTTTTTTTTTTTTTTTTTTTTTGCTTAACAGTTCAAGAGATACAGCCCTTCTGACTCTGGAGAGGGCAGGTTCAGCATGCCAGGCTGCACTGCCTGTCTGGTGTTTATTTGCTGTGTTCAGGCTTCAAGCTTCATCTTCATCTAAATATTTTGTGAGGTGCCGTTTAGCCGAAGGGGTGTGGCAGGGTAGCGAGTACTTTGTAATTGTCTTATTAGGGTATTGTCTGAAGAGGGAAAACTACTTGGAAGTCCAAAGCCTAAGGCTCATCTTTGTTAGGCATAGACTCATCTGCAGATCCATTTGATCTTTCCCTGGTCCCTGTGGATGATGTCGAGAATGCTATTTATCTGTTCCAGCTTCTAGAGAGCTCAGTTGCTCCAGTACAAGCATGCTTCTGAAATGTAAACAAGTATGGTTCTGACCCAGATGGTTCATTAGGCTATAAAAATATCATAGTTCTGAAGTTGCATTTTGGACCTACATAAAAATTGATAACAATTCACTGTTTCAACAAGGGAACCTCTAAGCCATCCTAGGTCTGTGTTAAAATCAGAATGAGGCCTCCAGCTGTTGAGGGATACCTTGTATTTTTCTGCACAGTTTAAAAACAGAGTCTTATTGATGCGTCTGCTTTTGTGCTGATTTTGTGCCAAAAGACAGATCTTATAGACGCTCTCGACTGTTTTGAATTAAAAATTTGTTTCTAAAAATTATTTTCTATATTTTATTGGGTATATACTAATTAACCTACCTGGAGTCCTGAGAGGTATGGAACATATCCTCTACGAATGACCTGTAGCCAAAAATTATTTTTATGTAAACAAACCTAGGCAGGAGAACTTGACCTGAATTGTTTTGAGAAGGCTGAAGTGCTTGCCCAAAGATATTTGGGGGTTGCATCTCTCAATGATCTCCACAGAAGCCATTTTCCTCAGCTCAGGGAGCCCCACGGTGCACAGGGGGCTTGACTGGAGTGTTTCTGTGCAAGCGGGAGGCCATTTGGGAGCAACGCTGCTGCTTGGTTGAAGCCATGCATCTTTTAACTTGGGTTCATTTTCTGGATATTCCATACTCACAGACGAATCTTCCTTTGTCTGGTGACCCTCTGATTAATGAAAATAATCGGACAGACTGGAGACTCTAGTGAGCAGTTTATTTCGATGGAAAAAAAAAAACAACCAAACAACAGCAAAATACCCCGCTTCCAAGTGTGACATTGGGGTGTGGATTTTAAGCTTTGTTTGGTTATCCCACAGCCTGCTGCTTCTCTCCATCGGTTTTTGCCATGCCTTAGGATGCCAAATTATGCTGTACAATACCTGGAGGGCTTTCTTTAAAATCCTCTCCTCTTGTCTGTCTTCGCATGACAGAACAGATAAATGCTTCACCTTCTTTAAACTCCTTACTTTCTCCCTGTATCCCCACCCCAGGAAATGATTCAAAATTATTGTTCATCTCAACTTTGGGACTATCTGTGACATGATTTCAAATCCTCCCGGTTCATTCAGCGAAGATTTACTGAGTACCCTGCTACATGCCAGGCTGTGGGGTATGTGGAAGAGATGTTTACAACAGAGCCTCGAGTGTGTGTGTCCCAATTCCTTTATTTCAAGAGAGTGAATGAAGGTGGTAATTATCCCAGTGTTCTTGGGGCCGGGGCAGGTCTGGATGGTTTATACCCCTTTCTTAAAAGAGGAAAGGGAAACACACTAGCTGCCTATCCCCTTTGAGCGTGTTACAACTCTTACCTGTGTCCAGCCTGGCACAGTTTTCGTCTCTAAGTTTTAACTGTTTCCAGTAGCAAACAGAGAGAGGAATTTGCCCGTACAAAACACAAAGTAGAAAACAGCAGCCTCGGGGCTTCGCCTATGATTGTAACCTTGGTTGAAAGGATGTACCGCAGGGCAAGCAGCTAACTAACCGCGTGTTCGTGTTCGCGCATGCCCAGCTTCCCAGGTTGGAAAGCCGAGGATGCCCGCCCACATACCTGAATGGAGAACCAGCCCCCTAATTATATGGTGGTGCTTATTTACACAAGTGCAGCAATTAAAAAGCAATAAAACAAACTTTGCAGCTACAGCTGACTACTTTGCTGGGCAGTAGTAAAGTGAAAGATGACATCATAAACTTTTATGGGTTAAGGTTTCCATTTGATAGAGAAAGGGCATGTTGTGGGGCAGAATGTCATTATATATATATATGTACACACATACACACACACACACACACACACACACACACACATACATCTTTGTCTCATCAGAAGAATTAATGAGCCAATTAAGCAAACTGGTCGCTGCCTGGCGAGATGAATTAGTTTCTACTTGGTGGCCTCGACACTTTTTTCCCCTGTGGCACCACACACACCACACCCATCCTGTCAGGCTGCCCTTCGGTTTGAATGAAGCTAGGACTTGGAGTAGCCTGATGTCTGGAAATGTCACTTCCTCTTATACAGACTCACCAAGCAGCTTTTTCCTTAACTTTCTTGGACAACTGTCCTGGTGCTCCTTCCACTGTATCCAGACCTTCCCCGGGGTAATCATCTGTTGCCCCTGGTGTCTGTCGTCACAGCCACCCCACGGTCTTCTCAGCCTCACTGAGAGGATTCTTTGGTCTTCTAATATCAAACTCTGTTATTCATCTCCCTCAGGGCAATATCTTCCATGCTACCCCCCCTCCTGTCTTCTCTCTTCTTTTCCGCTCTCTGTCTTCTGCAGTTCAGGGACACCCCATGATGAGTGGCAGGCCCTCAACAGAGTCACAGAGCCAGAGGGGCTTGCCGCCAATCTTCTAAGTCCTGTGCTTGGGTGGCCGTGGATTACCCAATGACTCTGGTTCCTCGTCTGTGAAAAGCAAGCAGAAGTATTGGGCGCCTCATAGGCATGGGGTGCTCAGACACAGCACTTGGGACAACATCTAACACACTGTGAATGTTTGATAGGTGCGTTCTGGTGCTCCTCTGCCTTCTGAACCTAAACTTAAAACGTGCATGGCCTAGATCGTCTTCTTCCCTTCACCTTGGCATCCGAAGTGGATTATGTTATGAAGAGTCAACACTTACTTCACTCCTGGGCAAGCAAAGTCTAAGGAGAGATGACAGTTCGAATTTACTTTTAGACTTTACCCTCTTCCTCTACCTCATCCCCCTCCCCCACCCCTTTTTTTTAATCACAACCAGTATCAACCACCCCCCAACTTTCCTTAAATATGGAGCTCTGTGGAGTTGGCTTAGGAGTGTCTCTGTGGCAGGAAGTTGCTTTGGCCTTTAGCATTTCTCCAGATGAAGTTTGGAATGGCTAGCTTCAAGCTCCCTTGCAAGGGAGGAGAGTTTACACAGAGAGAGTGAGTGTGTGGGCTTCACCATCGTCTGAAAAGTCTAAATGGCTTCCTTGTGCTGCTAACCACCCTATGATGCCCAGGGAACACGGGCCCAATGAGACGAGTATTCAGAATATTCAGTATTAAGCATATTCAGAATCACCTGGCTCCTTCCAGGGCAGGGCACACCCTCCCTGTGGGATCTAGCCAGTCTTTGTTGCCTACTGAGGACATCTTTATGTTCACTAATCCTTACTTCACTCCTGGGCACTCTAGGGCCTTGGCACTCCCTACACAATAAACAGCTCTGGAAGAACCAAATGTCAGTGTGCTCTTTGCACAGAGATTGGTGTGTGCCCCCAACATGGCTAAGGTTGTTCTAAGGAAATTTATATGTGTCAGCAGAACTGGAGTCAGGGTTCTGAGTCGTAGTGAGTTAATTTTGTGGATAAAGGATAAAGACAATATCCATTGAGCTTGGTGGCTCACTGTTGTAATCCCAGCACTTCAGAGGGAGAGGCAGGTAGGTAGAGAGTTCAAGGTTACCCTCATCTGTGTGAGACCCTCAGAGAGAGGGGGGAGGGAGAGAGGGAGGGAGACAGAGAGGGAGACAGACAGAGAGAGAGAGAGAGAGAGAGAGAGAGAATCCATTCAGCACAGAAATGCTGGCTTGATGACATTAGTTGCTGGGCCAAAGAAACCATGGGCTAGAAAGTGTAGTGAGCTGTGACCCTGTACTTACTCTTGGTGCATAGATTTATGGCAGATGAACTTCAAAGGCTCCAAGAGAAAGACCTTTTATAGATGTGGTATAGATGTGGAAAATTAATATTAATAGAGTTGCTGGAACCTATCGATAGGTACAATTCAGTTACAGACACATTTTGGGGTGTGTGTGTGCGCGCGCGCGCGCACGCGCGTGTGTGCACATGCACTGAGGTTAGAACTCAGGGCCTCATACAAGTGGCACATGTGCTCTGTCACTGAGCTTCATCCCAGCATTTGATCCTTTCGGTGGAGGAACGAGCAAGCACTAGTGTCTGCGTTCGGCAGGGGAGAGGCTGCATGTCCCTGTCGCTCATAACTATTTGGTGATGGCATACCCTCAGAGGCCACAGGGTCACTTCTGCTGAAGCGGTTAACAAGCCTAATGAGAAACAATACCCTGTGCCAACATCCATGTTCTCCAGCAGCAAGAAACCTATCGCTTGCTGGCTCTGTTGGTGAGACTAGATTGGAGGTGGTAGTTGTCAGGTTCAAAAGAAACTTGGGACAAATGGCTACTTGCCGTGCCTGCTAGTGTACCAAAGAGCATGTGGCCTCCAGGCCCTCTCAGATACACGTGTACCTGCTACAGAGTTCCTACTGGCATCCTGGCTCTTCCCAGTGCTTCTTACCATGCCCCACCCTAATTCTTTTTAGCCCATAGGCTAATCTTCCCAGCTTCTCACTTCCTTATAGCCGGGCTATTTCAGCTGTGTGTTCTCTCCCCCCATCTCACCCCCTTGGACCCCGAAACTTGCTCCTCTCTCTTGGTCTGCTTTGCCTGCACTCTCTTCTTCTCTCAAAGCCCCTCCCATGGCCAGGTCCATCCTGCTGGCCAAGTTCAGTCTCCTACTTTCTCTCCCTGCTCTGGGCATGTACAGAGGCCTCTGGCTGTGCTCTCCCTCGAGTTTACCATACAATCCTTCCCCTCAATGATACTTTGTAGCAGTCACGTCCCTACAGAACACATCTGGTGCCAACTGGTGCCGAGGCCCTCAGTTGATACCGTAGTTGTTGCTATTTGTTTGTTTTGAATTTAAGGCACACTTCATTAAAATCGAGGCAGGCCATGCCCAAGCAGCCCTTGAATAACAGACACAGCCGTTCTGTGTCCAATGCCATGCTCAGTGACTTATATATAGGGCAGCCACATAATTATTCATCCAAACTGGGACACTTTTGAGAGTGAAAGTTAATGGTAATGCAGGAATGCTGTCTTCTGAGACTACCTTGGGTTAAAGAGGCTAAATGATTGATTCCTTGTTCCTTCCAACTACTCTGTGGGATATATAGTATCCACATTTTGTAGACTTGGAAAAAAACATTGGAACTCCAGGAAGTGATTTACTTGTTGGTTCAAATCAAGAAGTCAGTAGATGCCATTCACCCATTCCCTGATGCTGTTGTTTAAAAAACTTTGTACGAGTGTTTTACCTACATAAATGTCTGTGCATCACTTCTGTGCCTGGTACCTGTGGAGGGCAGAAGAAGGTGAATCCCCTGGGACTCTGGGAGATTATGGAACTGCCTTGTGGGTGCTGGGAATATAAGCCTGGACTTCTGGAAGAGCAGCCAGTGCTCTTAACTGCCTTGTGGTCTCTCCAGTCTCCTGCATTGTTTTTATATTTGCCAAAAGGACCCAAGGATCAAGAGCACTGTTGGGAACTTGGTGTTTTATAGCTATTTAAAGTTTTATTGCTTAATAGTTTCTGCCAGTTCTTAGCCTCTGGCACACCCTGCTCTCCTCCCTCCCTTCTCTCTCTCTCTCTCTCTCTCTCTCTCTCTCTCTCTCTCTCTCACACACACACACACACACACACACACACACACACACACACACTTCTTTTTCTTTTCTTGCTGCAGAGGGCCTTCTCTTTAGGATGAACCTCTTTGAAGGGCCTGAGCGAAGTATCTGCAAGTGTTCTCCATGTGTTTTTCAAATTCTTCAGGGCAGTCTCCCTCCACCCTCATCTTCACATCAAACACAGGAACACCACACACGAGTAACAAGATTACTTCTTTTATGCTGATTTGTTCCTATTCTGAAAGGTGTATGCAAATCTGTGACTTGGCTGTCTCCAGGGCTGGGAATGTAGCTCAGCAGTACAGTGCTTGTCTGGCATTTATGAGACCCTAGTTTTGAGCTTCAGCATTGATACTGATATGTTTATAGATAGATAGATAGATAGATAGATAGATAGATAGATAGATAGATAGAAACATACATACACAGATCTTCGTTAAAGTAAATTGAATTAAATGGGTTAAGTGTAAATGTATGTATGCCTTTAACTTTTTTTTTTTTTAAGATGGTCATTTGCACACATCACTGATGTATTTCTGCTAGGTTGTATTTCTGTTTAGAAACCAGTAGCAAGCACCTAATTGTCATTAATATTTACAGGAGAGGATGTTCTCACTACTGGCCCTGGGCACTGCTACACAATGCACAGTTATACATTTGAGAAAAAAATACTCATACAAATAAAATAAATAAATAAATAAATAAATAAGAATTGAATTACTTTTCTGACAGGCGAACAGCAATAGACAGTAAAAAGAGTGACTTGAATTTGCCATATTGGGATCAGTCCAGGATATTTGAGAAAGTTGCCAGGGGTTAGATACTTCGAATGATAAGAAATACCCTTGAAGAGAGACTTCTGTTTCAAGACATTTGAACACTGCCCGTGACTCATTCATTTACTTCAGGACACAGTTAAGAGGTTACACATGTCCTGAACATTGTATTAGTGGTATCTACATTTTTCAACCTTCTGTAACATTCAGTGTGAGCTGGAGCCATTGAGGAGTGAGGGGCTTTGGTGGGGACCGTTCTCTGTCCTCTGTACGGCTTAATCCCCAGTGGCTTGATCATCAGCTTTGGATATCTCACCAGTGTCAATGAACCTATTGTGACCAAACTGACCTCCTTCCACGGACTGGATAAGGGTGATGACATTTAGTTCTTCCTATGTAGAATGTCTGTCTTAGGGGATATTCATATGGCATCATGAAGATCCATTTTGTAACATTCCAGGCCAGATTTGTGTGACTAAATAATGGTCTTAGTTAAATACTTAGTTCTGATTAAAACTTTAAAAATGCAGGGTAGGCCTGGAGAGATTAGGTTAAGCAGCCAGTTCCCTTAACCTTAGTCGTTAGTCTGCTCTTCCAGAGGACCCAGGTTCCATTCCCAGCACCACTTGGTGACTTACCATCTGTAACTCCAGTTACAGTTACTAATAGCCTCTTCTGGCCTCTATGGGCTCCAGGCATGCAAGTGGTGCATAGACATATATGTAGGCAAAACACCCCTACACACAAAATAAAAAAAAATAAAATTGCAATGTAAGTTGGTATTTGTCACTTAAGTAGATCAGAAAGTCTGACTTCTAATAAACATGATGAATTTTTCTGAATTTATTAGCTTTACTTTCTGAACTCTAAAACTTCCTGGAAATGTGAATGCCGTTGGTGGAGTAAGAGAGCCCTTAGTTTAACCTCAATTTTCTCTTACGTCATAGATCCCATCCAGCAATTTAAAATTATTTATTTATATAAAACATATTACTTTATCCTGGAGTGGTGGGGCTATATGAAAAGATAGATTCCCCCCCCCTTAGAATTGCTTATTTTTATTTTGTGTGTATAAGTGTTTGCCTACACATGTTTGTCTATGCCATATGCATGCAGGACTGGAGGAGGCCAAAAGACAGTGTCAGATCATCTGAACCTAGAGTTACAGATGATTGTGAGCTGCCATGGGGATACTAAAAATCGCACCTGAGTCTGTTGGGAGAGCAGCCCATGGCCTTAACCACTGAGCCATCTCTCCAGCCCAGTTACTTGGGCTGAAAGGTTGCTCTCAGGGAGACTGGAAGAACAACTGGAGTTTCCTATTCTATAGGAACATCTATAGAGTCATTTCTTACTCTTCCATACTTGATTGTTCCATAAAACTTGCTATTGGACCCTGAGATCTTCTTGGGTATTGTGGTTTAAATACGCTTGGCCCAGGGAGTGGCTCTATTAGGAGGTGTGGCCTTGTTAGAGGAAGTGTATCATTGTAGGGTTGGGCTTTGAGTCCTTCCTTCTAGCTGCCTGGAAGACAATCTCTCCTGTTTGTCTTCAGAACAAGATGTAGAACTCTCAGTTCCTCCAGCCCCATGCCTGCCTGGACACTGCCTTGCTTCCCGCCATGCGATGATATTAGACTGAATCTCTGTTTAAGCCACCCCCAATTAAATGTTGTCCTTTATAAGAGTTGCCTTGGTCCTGGTGTCTCTTCACAGCAATGGAAACACTAAGGCAGGTACTACACCACCGATGTGTCTTGCTATCTCATAGTGTGAGACATTCACGGCAAACACTATTCAGTTCCTCTTTATTAACCATCGACTGTGTACAGACCTGCATTGTGTCTGGGACATCACAGATGCCGTACACTTGGGTTTAGGTATGTCCGTGCAGAAGTCCCTTTCATTTTCAGAACCCCAGGGAGAGGTGCCCCATGACACCAAGACAGTGTGGCATGCAGGCCTCAGGGAACATCATTTTGGAGAATGTGTTTGATAGTCTGTTGATAGTTTGTATATTTTTACATTCTTCACTTCAGAGGACATTTGGAAGGAAGCCTGGTGTTTATGGGGCTGGCTTTGTAAGAACATTCTGACATACTTCTCCTAGCAAGATAGCTAAAGGAGAAGAAATGTACGTACAGGAAGGAACACTTGCTTAGGTTTTCCTAGATGCAGAAGCTTTCAGATATGCACTCTCTCCACTAAAGCAATGAGAGAGACGTGTCAGCTTCCTTTGGATTGTGGCTGTGATTCACCTCCCCCATTATCTTTTCATTATCTTCTTTGTTTCTTCAGGGTCTTCCTATGTAGCCCTTACCAACTGGCTAACAGCTCACTCACTACATAGATGATGCTGACTTTGATCTAGTGGCAATCCTCCTGCCTCTTCTTTCTGATTCCTGAAATCACCAAGTTCCACTTCTGTGTTTTGTTTCTTGCTCTGTGTAGGTGGTGGCATTCTGAGTCCGGTTGGTTCCAAGTTTCTATGTCTCCCGCCCCACGTCCCCCCGAGGCTGGTCTTGTCCTCTCAGGTCCCACAGTTCCTTCCCCCTGATTCTCCCAGCAGCCGGGATCATAGGGTGCACACAGCAAACTGCTATGCTTAGGGAAATGTTTGCCCACAGGACAAAATCAGAGGTAGTTAGTTACCCTTTTGTTTTGAGTGGCTCTGCTCCTCTTCAGCATGTCTTGGGGATTAAATAAAGAGTGGTTTGCGCATGCGCACTCATCACCAGGCGGCTAAATTACATATTTCTGTAAGTTAACCTTCAGATCCCACCACTCACCTATAATCTTACAGTCACGCTCTCTCTCTCTCTTTCTCGGAGCACAGCAGCATAAGCAGTTACAATGCTAGTCACCCAGAATTCCAGATGCTAAGCAGGGAAAGTTTATATTCCACCAGCACGTCAACTCTGTAATGAGTCTGATTTGGCTTAATTCCTTTCTACGGTGCCGTCATTTACTGAGCTGCAGATGGAAGTTTAAGCCAAACCTGTACCATTTTGGCAAATGCTTTTCATGAGGCTGTAAGAGTTTGTTGACGTGTCAATTTAAGGGAGATGTTTTTCAGGAAGGCGTCCAGAGCTTCACGGAGTGCTGTTTATCAGCCTTAATTTGATAAACAATTCGGAAGGCTTCTGTCGTTCTTAATCAATGACAGAGTGTGAAGTAGTTTAGCACAGCTTTGAAAGCCCAGGATTTCTCAGCCAATGCCACATGAGCGAGTGAAACCATGGAAATGTATGGTTAAATCCACATCTGAGACTTCTTGCCAGAGCATCTTGCCTGACCTCTTTTGAGTTTAGTCTCAAACAGGTAAATATGTATTTTGGCAGCCTGGGAAAGGACAGGGTATTAGATTAACTAGCGTGACACTATAGTAAAATTCCATTTGAACGTTGTATTTATGTAGGCGGGGCGTGGTCATCAATAAAATGGTTTGCTGGTTAAGAGATTAATCAAATGATTCTACTTCTGGGTAAGTTCTTGTGTTTGTTCTCTGTACCCCTCCCCTCTGTGTGTGTGTGTGTGTGTGTGTGTGTGTGTCTGTGTCTGTGTCTGTGTCTGTGTGAGTGTGTGTGTCTATGCACGTTTGTGTGTCTGTGGTATATGTGGTTTGTGTGTATTTATGGTGTGTAATGTGTGTGTGGTGTGTGTGTGTGTATGTGTGTGTGTGTGTGTGTGTGTGAGAGAGAGAGAGAGAGAGAGAGAGAGAGAGGTCCCACATGGCTGTTTCTTCTTACTTCCTTATGAAGATAGAACAAACCTGGCCTTTTGTCTCTTGCTTTTGTATATGAAGTGGTTTTAATATTTCCACTGAAAAATGACACTGTGTAAACCTTGTATTTGTCAGCTATTTCTGCAACTCTGTGAATGCTAACCTGAAAGAGGTTTAGTGGGGTAGGTGTTGAACTTTACTGATCAAAAGGAGATGGAATCTCGGACCTACACTGCTTCCTGGTGGGGCTTGCTGTTCTGTAACTGGAATAAGAAAAGAACTCATTCTGTATAGGCTATCAGATTCCATTGTTTATATACATATGCACATGCATATATGTGTGTTAATAGTCCATATATATATATGAAATAATATATATAATATATAATATTATATATATAATATATATATGAAATAATACAGGTACATGTGTAAATACATGTGTGTGTGTGTGTGTATGTGTGTCTATAAACAATGAAGTGACGACTGTGTGTCTAACAGTAAATCTGATCAGAGTTGTCTCCAGCGTGAGGTGGCAGCAGCCTTGAACTCTTGGTCTGAAGATACTTTTTTTTTCCTTCCCTTCCCTACAACTTAAAATATGGCGATTAAGAAAATTGCTGGCATTCTAGAGACTTTGAGATATAAACCATGTAGCTGATATGTACTCGTCCAGCATTTGGTCACCATTCAGTTTCATAAACCACAGTCAATATCCAGAAGGCCAGAAGGATGCAGTGTAGAGAGTGTGCTTTACGCCAGAAAAAGAAAGTGTAGAGCATCGTGTGCTTTACGCCAGTGGCAAGGATTAAAAACAACTGAAAATGAGAAAAAGGTGTTCTGAGTGAATGCAACCTATGATCCCTGAATTGGAGGCAGTTATGAACCTCTATCAGGAAGCCAATTACTCGTGTGTGTGTGTGTGTGTGTGTGTGTGTGTATGTGTTGTAATAAGTTTACTTTTCAAATTGTACTTTCTGAAGATCAGATTTTTTAAAAACTAAATCTCATTTAAGAATGAAACCTAGAAATTGAATGTCAGTATGGGCTTACTCAGAGTACCGTTTCTATTTCAGTACTTCTAAAACTAACCTGCTATTTTTCAAATGAGCTTCCTGCATCCTTAGTAGCCATGCGCCAAGGGTTTACTTGCCTCGTGGTGGGCTTGGCGGACCCGGAAGTTGTTCTCAGTGTGAACATGCACACGAGTGTGCACTCACACCACACATCAGGTCCTTACTTAGTCTTTCTGATTACGGTATGCTCATTGTACAACATGATAGGTTTCAGGAAAGCATTTTCATTCAGGCAGATGATGTATGTGGGCCATACTCACCTCAGCCCTGGGCTGGCTGGCGTTTGTCCACCTCATATCATCAGAGACACCTCAGTCGAATAATTGCCTCTGTCAGATTGCCTGGTCACCGCTTTTTTGCTTAATGATTGATATGTGAGGCTCAGCCCACTGTGGGTGGTGCTATGTCTGAGCTGGAGGTAGTCCTGGGCTGTATATGAAAGCAGGTTGAGCAAGTGGTAGAGAAAAGGCCAGTAAGCAGTACTGGTTCCTCCCTGGTCTCTGCTGCAGTTCCTGCCTCCAGGTTCCCGCCTTGGCTGCCCTCTGTGATGGAGTGTAACCTGGAAGCATGAGACACAATAAGCCCTTTCGTCTCCAGGTTGGTTTTGATCAGTATTATCTAGATATATGTGACTTGAGTCACCCCCCACTACCCTTCCCTGTCCTCCTCCGCTGATCCCCTGACATTTCAAAGTAGTCCTCTTTCTACCTTCTGTCATGTCATGGCACGTCACATCAGATCTGTGACATACGTTCACATATGTTAATTCTGGACGGCAGAGATGAGAGGAAGTATGATACCTGTGTCTCTGGGTCTGGCTTGTTTTCTTTGAAAAGATAATCACACTTGCAAGAAAATCATGACAGGATGGTTCTGTGGGTCAGACAACAGAGCCATCTTGCCAGACAACCCGAGTTTGATCACAAGAAACTATGGAAAGAAAGAAAAATTCCACAAATTGTCCTAGGGCCCCCATACATGGGCCATGGGCGTGTCCATGTGAATGTAAGCATACAAACAAACAAAGCATTTAAAGTGAAAAGCTAGATGGAATTTTCTGATTAACAAATGATCCCGGGGGAAGAGGGAACAGCTTATGAAGTGTGTGTCCTCTAACAATAGAGGGAGGACACAGTCAACAATTCTCAAGTGTCCATCAGACACAGAATAGCAGCCCTCAAACCGGCCCACTGAGCTCATTAATGTCATATTGTCCTGCCACACAAGGGTTTTGCTGTAGGGGGTGACTTAGAGACTGTCACTCCTTGGGCCAGGAGAATAAAAATGTCCTGTGGGTCTGAGACCAATAAACTGCTGACCTTGTTCCTCAAATGGCCTTTCCCATGTGAGCATATGATTGGATTGTGTTTTACATCAAAAGATGGCCACCCAGCTGATCTAATCAGCTTCACAATTTCCTGGGGGTTCTGCTACGGATCCACACAAGGGATGGATGATACGAATGTTCATTATGGACAATCTTAAATTGATGCCAAAACATCTACCCCATGGCTGGATCTGCTGTGAGGGCCAAGCTCGAAGCAGAGCCTCTATCTCCCCCATAGTAAGCAGAGGACTCAACCAGGACTGTCATTCCATTTGGGGGACTCGCTTTTATTCTTTCTTACCTATTAGCAAGTAAATATAGGCTTCCCATTGAGGGCATTTTGGTAGAGAGATGTTTCTAGAACCTTAGAAAGTAAACCATCCAAAAAGGTACAAGATAGAATACCCCTCTTCAAAATTCTAACTCAGTGCAGTTGTTGTTTAGGTGTGCTTTTTTATTGGCTTGTTTGGGGTTTTGTTGTTGTCGTTGTTGTTGAACTGTTGTTGTTGTTGTTGTTGCCATTGTTGTTGTTGTCATTGTTATTGTTGTCTCCATTGTTGTTGTAGTTGTTATTGCTGCTGTCACTGTTGTTGTCATTGTCATTATTACTGTTGTTGCCATTGTTGTTGTTGTCTCTATTGTTGTTGTAGTTGTTATTGCTTCTGTCACTGTTGTTGTCATTGTCATTGTTACTGTTGTTGTTGCCATTGTTGTTGTTGTCATTGTTATTGTTGTCTCCGTTGTTGTTGTAGTTGTTATTGCTGCTGTCACTGTTGTTGTCATTGTCATTGTTACTGTTGTTGTTGCCATTGTTGTTGCTGTCATTGTCATTGTTATTGCTGCCTCCATTGTTATTGTTGTTGCTATTGTTGCCATTGTTATTGTTGTCACCATTGTTGTTGTCATTGTTATTGTTGTCTTGCCATTGTTATTATTGTTATTGTCATTGTTATTGCTGTCATTGTTATTGTCATGTCATTGTTGTTGTCATTGTTAGTATTGTTGGTGCTATTGTTCTTGTTGTTGTCGTTGTTTTGAGCTAGCCCCATACCGTGTAGCCCAAGGTGAACTCAAACTCCTGACTCCTCGCTCACACTCCTAAGTGCTGTGGTTATAGGTACCTGCTGCCAGCCCCAGCTGAAGTCACCCATGTGGCTAGGACAGGTAATCTACCATAGCATCAGTATGAGCTATGGTTCCAGAGCTTACACAATAGACCTGGAACATGAACATTTAGGACCTGCTCTTCTCTCTAACATGAGTTCAGATGTCACCTCTAGGGTCATGCCTTCCGTACCCTTCCTATGTACCTTTTCTGCATATTTCCATTCTAGCAACAGTGATGTGGTTGGGAAATCATGCTTTGCCCAAGTTTGTCTGCACTGAAGTGCAACCATCATTTTTCCACTCCGTAGCGCATTTCAGCTTGTGCTGGTTTTCTTAGTAGTCAGCTAAATGAGAGTAATCCTGTGTCTGAGTATGGAAGGTTTACAGTGAGACGTAGCTGGCATTCTTGTCACCCTGGATGGCACCGTCGCTTTATCTCAGTGGTTCTTTCTGTCTCCGGCTCTAAGCAGAAACTCAGCATCTAAACCGAGTCTCCCCTTCACCTGATTTCTCTCCATGGATCCAACAAGCTAAACTTTATCATTATGCTCCTGGAAATCCCCATTTTGCATGTCTGTGAAACTCAAAGTAAACTTGAAGTGAATCCTTTATGTGTGTCACAGTCACCCAACGTGAAAGAGTACTTCTGAGATCAGTCTTTTTGTTTGTTTCTCAATGAGTTGGCACCACCAAGAACTGTTCTCAGTAAAAATATTAACTTTTCCTACATGTCATTTATAATCCATGGATTTAATTTACTCCCAAACCTTTCAACCACTTTGGCCAAATTAGAAGAAAACCAGGCTTGGAGAGAGCTCACTGAACTAATCTAATTCTTTCCTGACTGATCAAAGTCTCTATCCCATGTGGAGGATGCTGTCTGCTCTATTTACTTGGAGAAACTGATTGCCTTCCTAGAAAAAACCAAATAAACTCTGAACCCAGAGATTGTATCAGTAGGTACGGTGCACGTGTCCTGAGGATCCATTCAAGATGGACGAGCCTTCGTGATTGTTTCTTTAAACTCTTACACGTGTGGTCCACATCAAGCGAGCAGGCGCAGCACCTGCCTTCTGTGGGCTTCACAATCAGACAGCTTTGATGAAAGAGGAGATATGGAGAATTTGAAGAGAGAAAAATATTCTGCTTAAAGAAATGTCCTAGCTGGGTGGTGGTGGTGGCACATGCCTTTAATCCCAGCACTTCGAGGCAGAGACAGGTGGATTTCTGAGTTCGAGGCCAGCCTGGTCTACAGAGTGAGTTCCAGGACAGCCAGGACTACACAGAGAAACCCTGTCTCGAAAAACCAAAAAAAAAAAAAAAGAAAAAGAAAAAGAAATGTCCTGCCTATGGCAGGTCTTTGCTGGGACCCATGGACACTGAGAAGTGTTCAGAGGAAGACTCACCTCATCATCTCAAGAGGGAGGGAATGGGTTGAGGAATATTTAATAAAACCTGTGATGGGCTGGAGAGGTGGCTTAGCGGTTAAGAGCACTGACTACTCTTCCAGAGGTCCTGAGTTCAATTCCCAGCAACCACATGGTGGCTCACAACCATCTGTAATGGGATCTGACACCATGTTCTGGTGTGTCTGAAGACAGCTATAGTGTATTCATATAAATAAAATAGATAAATCTGTTTTTTTTTTTAATCTGTGACAAGTGAAGCGTTGGAGGCGAGAAGCCGCCTGGTCTAGGGAGTTCCTGAGAAAGAGAGATGCTCGGTCCGGTAACAAGAGCATTGACGATCCTGCCAAAGGGTCTTGTTTTATCCAGTCCAGCCTGCAGTCATTGGGCGGTTCATGTGGGTTTTAAACACAGATCAGCTTGGCCTCATTCCTACTCCGTTTCCAAGTCTTAGCTAAGAATAGAGAGGGGGAGAATCAATGGCCCGGATGTCCCAGGAAATGATGACAGGGACTCAGAACAGGGTAATGGTGGGAGAGGAGGGAAAAGAGCAGATACAAGGCTCTTGTTTGAGGCAGCAGAACTCCCAGTGTTGTATCTTTCTTGGGTCTAACCTATATTTTATATTAACATGATTTTTTTTAACGTATGATTGTGGCCTAGGGAGGTGGCTCAACAGGCAACGTGCTGTGGCAGAAGCATGGAGCTTGAGTTCAGATCCCCAGAACTTGTGGGAAAAGCTCGCTTAGTATGATGATCCACCCATGATCCCAGTGTGCAAAAAACTCTGGCTAGACACTAGATGCAGTGGTGAGTTCTGGGTTCATTGAGAGACCCTGGCGTACACATAAGGTGGAGTGAGAGGAAGGCATTCAATGTCAACCTTAGGTCTACACACACACATATGTGCACAAACACACACACACACACACACACACGCACGCACAGCATCAGGAAGGACCCCAAAGACACCACTCTTAACAAACAAGTTGGAAGTGATCTTGTCAGCTGCTTTTTATTATATTTGTGGGTGATGTCATTTGGTCCTCCAGTTGGGCACATTCCACTGTGCCTTCCCCCAAGGGACAGCATTGTGCTTTCCAGAGCCAGGTGGACTTGTGGAAGTTACTCCTGGGGAAACAAAAGAAAGCCTATGTTTGTCTTTTCATGCAGGTCACATGCCATTCTGCTAGGCCAGGTTTCCAGCGCCTCCTCTGTTCCTTGATTTGAGGAAGCGTTAGAAGCAGCAGTAACTCTGTCTGCCAGGCTTAACCTTGTCAGTGTCAGATGGCCACAGAGTACTCCGGTCATAGGTACCAAGTAATGGCGGTTAATCAGTTACCACAAGAGGAAGGAAGGCATACTTGCAACTAATACTAAAAGTAAACACTAGACTAGAAACTTTGTATCCGTGCCGGGATGAATAGTCTCAGTCCTCAGAGTGATGGTGGCAAACTGGAGAGGCTCACCTTTTAAGCAGGTGTTCATCAATGGTAACCTTTCAGGACACTGTGTCCACGTGACCTTTACACTACAGCTTTCTGTCTCTCCTTAGAACACTAGTTAGTTAGGATCACTCAAGTAGACTTAGAGCAATCCAGGTGAGGACAGAAGAATGGGGGGTGGGGGGCTGGGCAGTAAATATTACAGTCCTCTCCTGTAAGTCCATATTTAACAATTCATACTCCCTTCTGACCTGGGAGCCCCAAATTCTTCCATCCCAGGATATGGTCAGATGAGGAAAATTACCATCAGCCTTTCATTTGGGAAGGGCAGCTTCATGGTACCGTGAGAGTTTTGAATGGTCTTTGAAGGGAATGATGCGGGCATGGTGGAGGGAAAAGCCATGTCAAGCAAGACTATGTGTAGCCAAGAGCAGAGGCAGCTCAGGGTGCAGGAGAGTGGCTGGCAAGAGCTGATGGAAGAGAATTAAAGGGCTAGCCTCTGGAAGGGGAAGGGACCCAACAAGAAGCCATATGAGCATCTGCCAGCTTGGTTCTGTCCCTGAATGTCAAGCCTGTTTTCTTCTGAGCTCACACTGCTCTAAGACCAGTCATCTCCAAGTACAGAGAGTGATTCTAACGTCGAGGTGGTCAACACACATGACTGCCTGCTTTGCTAATGAAAGTTTGTACAGTTTTTCAAGCTCCTCTTCCTACATAGATGTGAGTTTTAATGATGACAGTGACTAGGGGTATAGCTGAGTCACACACCATGTGCGTAGAGTGTACAAGTCCATGG
The DNA here is from genome assembly GCF_004785775.1 of Grammomys surdaster. NCBI lineage: Eukaryota > Metazoa > Chordata > Mammalia > Rodentia > Muridae > Grammomys > Grammomys surdaster. Next base: position 3,807,790 of record NW_021604781.1, read on the forward strand.
CTCAGTCCCCCACATCAAAAATGTAAAATTAAAATCTATAGATTGAATTAATCAAATCAACTAGAAGAGGTGGCTCAGTGTGAAGAGCACTTGGTGCTCTTACAGAGGACCAGGGTTCAGTTCCCAGAATCCCCCTGTCAGGCAGATCACAACCATCTAACCCCAGCTCCCAGAGAGCCAGGGCCTCCTGCTTCCAAGGGCATCTGCATTCACATGCATGTACATCGTGTGATCTGCATGTACATATATCTTCATGTGTACACACACACACACACACACACACACACACACTGTGTCCGCCTATATCCAATCAAAAATGTTTTTAAAAAATCTCTAAGTAAATAACCGAACCTCATTGAGGACACACCCTGTATAAAACACTGCAGTAGAAGCCATGATGGAGCAGCAGAATGTGGCGCTAGCTTGCACAGAGAAGGCAAGATGGATATCTGTGTCTTATATGCATCTTACATATATGTTTTGCATGTAAATAAAAAGATAGGAAAACATTTTAATCCCTTGTGGACTAATAGGACCATGTGCAGCACTGCCTCATAAATACACAATGCGCCATCTCTTCCACAAAAGCCTTGTGGCTACACCCACAGAAATCCTTCTTCACTTGTTAAAGCTTTTCAATAGTCCTACCCAACAGAAATTAAATATCTAAAATATTATCATTTTAATCTATAAAAATCAGAATAGGAAGCATTTTACATTTCTTTCTTACATGTAAAAATTTTAGACTTTCTGGGCATGGTGCTACACGTCTTTAATCCTAGTATTTTGGCAGAAGCAGGCAGATCTCCCTAAGTTTGAGGCCTGCCTGGTTTACAAAGTGAGTTCCAGGACATCCAGGGCTACACAAGGAGAAATCTTGTCTCGAAAAACAAAAGCATAAAACAAAACAAAACAACAACAGAAGAAGAATTTCAGACTTCTTCTGCTCTATGAGCACAGGCAAATTTAAGTGAATCTAAAACATCTCTATTAAAGCTCATAGAATGTGCAGTTGAAACATATATGCAAATTGTTCTGAGCCTACTTACAGAGCTTTTTATATAACTGAACCAAATATGAATTTTAAATTAGGATTTACATTAATTACAGCAGAGCCTGTTCCTTCCTCTCACTAGCCACGTTTCAGGTGTCATGTGATGAGGAACAACAGGCAGGTGGATTTTTTGGCTAATTGTTTTTCTAAGTAGCTTCTAGACTTGTAGATATTGGAGTCATTTTCTAATGTAAGATACTGACCTCCACAGTCTAGATTTCATCTGGGAATTGGTTCTTCCTGATCATGCTTAGCAATGACTGACACTCTGGCTATCATTCTGCCCACCAGACTCTTAACAAAATTTCCCTTTTTCTCATTCAAAAAAAAATTAAAACTTTATGTGTATGAGTAATTGCCTGCCTGGGGTATGTGCACCACATGCATGCAGTGCCTGTGGAGGCCAGAAGAGGGCTCCATAACCCATAGAACTGGAGTTACAGATGGCTGTAAGCTGCTGTGTGGGTGCTGGAAATTAAACCTGTGTTCTTTGCAACAGCAGCAAGTGCTCTTAACTGTTAAGCCATCTGTCTAGACCCTACAAGATCTCCTTCGAGTAAAGCTTTCTACTTTAGCTGAAGAAGTATATATTTACTTCTAAATGATGCTGAAAATTTTCTGTTTTCCATGTTCTGCGTGTGAATTCATCACCTTTGTAAAACAATACTGGTCTTAGGCTGTTTTCACAGTCCCCATGGCTAATTAGTGACAAAAATTGGAGCCGGGCAGTGGTGGCGCATGCCTTTAATCTCAGCACTTGGGAGGCAGAAGCAGGCAGATTTCTGAGTTCAAGGCCAGCCTGGTCTACAGAGTGAGTTCCAGGACAGCCAGGACTACACAGAGAAACCCTGTCTCAAAAAAAGCAAAAAAGAAAAAAGAAAATTGCCTCTGACCATGGATTTATGGGACCATGCCAACATGGACTCCACAGTTTGCTTATTGGGTTCAGTTGAATCCCTGATATTCTGCTTTGGTTAGTTGGAGGCTTACCAGAAGAAGGACCCTTTTTCAAAAGGGTTTGGATTTGTTTGTTTGTTTCAGTTCTAAAAAAACATCAGCAAACCCCAAATACAAGGTGAATTTTCCAGTGTGCTTTTTGTTGTTTTGATAAAGCACCGACCAAAAGTAACGAGAAAGAGAGGGCTTATTTGGCTTATGGGTTACAGTCCATCACTGAGGGATGCTAAGGCAGAAATGAAGCAGAGACCACAGAAGAATGCCGGTCAGTGGCTTGTCACCTCTGCCTTGCTCAGCCTAGGACCTCTTGCCCAGGGATGGCAGTGCCCAGGGTGAGCTGGGTCCTACTTCAGCACTCTGCAATCACAAAATACCCCACAGTCATGGCCACATGCCAGTGTTATGGAGGCGATTCCTCAGTTGAGACTCTCTCTTCCCAGACTGTCTAGGTTTGTGTCAAGTTGACAAAAACTGACTGTGAGAGTGTAGTTGGGGGGAAAACAAGCAGACTGATCTATTGCAGGGTTAGGGAGATACTTTGAGTGAGACGTGTTCCCCATAGGCTGAAATATTTGAATTATTGGTCCCCAGTTGAGGCGCTGTTCGGGGAGGTTTTGGTTTGGCCTTGGTGGAGGATATAATGTACCTGGGGATGGCCTTAGAGTAAAAGCCCCGCCTACTTTCAGGTCACTCTGATGGTTACACTTCCATAAGCTCTCAGAGTCTTGCTCCTGTAATCATGCCTGTAGCGCGTTGCTATGCCTTGTTGCCATGATGGGCAGGCTACACCTCTGCACTAGGAAGCCCACACTTCCTTCCGCGAGTTGCCCTGGTCGCCCTGGTCGCCGTCTTTTATCCCAGCAACAGACAAGGAACCAATAGAGTGGGACGGAGGATTATATTAGTTACTTGGGTTGTCTTTGTGGGAAAAAAAAAGAAGGAAAGGAGGATCAGGTTTAGTTCAGGCAGGGCCGGCAGGGCTTCGGGAGCTTGCGGCAGGTGTTCCGGAAACAGAGAATAGACGTTGGTTCTCCTCCCACTTTTAATTCAGTCCAGGATCCCAAAGAATGGTGCCAACCATATTAGGGTGGGTCTTCCTATTTCAGTTAATACTTTATTAGTATTAAGCATAACAATTAATTAACAATTATTAAAATTAATAATTAATGCAAACACACAGACTCACACACACACTCATACACACATATAGATAATGAAAAATAATAAAAGCAAACTTAAAAGCCAGATGTAGTGGCACACATATAGGAAAATTGAAAGTTCAGGCTCACCTTAGCTGCACTGGTAATTCAAGGCCAGCCTGAACTGAATGAGACTCTGTCTTGAAAAACAAAAAGACAAAATGTAACTTAATAGAAAAAAATTGATATTTGATATTGTTAAAGACAATGTTGATCTTTCTTTTTTTACTCAGTCCATTTCTATGTGTAATTTTCTCCTTTAGACTTGCTTCTAAATCAAACCAGCAAAGATGGCGCATAAGCGCCAAGGTTCAATGCTGTGAGACATAGGTAGAGTTCCTATCTACACGTTCATATACGGCCGTTTCAGTCACCAGTTAATTGCTGTTTGGAAATATAAACAGACAGTTCCAGAAGCAATCCATAAATTTTAAGTTGCTGCTCAGAATGGTATGAGGAAATCTCGTCACATGACTCACCCTTGCTAGCAGGTGCCTACTGTATACACTACAGCTGAGACGTATTTCAGTATTAACTCTTGTTATTAACTTTATAATGAGCCTAATAGAGAAGTTAGATTTTAGCCTATGTATATATGTGAAAACAGTGTGGTACATAGGAGATCCCATAGTGTCCTAGATTTCACCCACAGCCTCTTTGAATACAACCCTTCATAGGGCGTCACTCTCTAGGAATGAATGGTTCCTATCTTGATCCTTTTTCTATTGCTGTTAAAAGACACCATGACTAAGGCAACTCATACAGGAAGAGTTTATTGAGGGCCTCGCAGTTTCTGAGGGTGAGTTATGACCTTCAAGAGAGGAGCCTGGCAGCAAGCAGGCACATGGTACTAGAGCAGCAGCTGAGAGCTCACATCTTAAGACAGCAACCGAGAGGCAGAAAGAGGCATAGAGGGCTAAGGGTCAGACTCTAGAGAGCTAACTTGTCCTGGCCTGGGCCTTCAAAACCATGAAGCTTACTCTCAGTGACATAACATGGCTTCACCTCTGGATCCTTCCCAAATACTTCCACCAACTGAGGACTAAGCATTCAAATATATAAGCCTATGGGGACCATTCTTACTCAAACCACCATAGTTACAAGATTCAGTGCTTACCGGGGGTCTGCTTCTCCCCTCAGGGTATCCAGGCACTGTGTGCACAAGGGCAGACTAGAAGGAATGGAGCCTAGTAGGGCAGGTGGGTAACACAGGATCCCAGATGGTGTGAGTGTGGGAGAAATAGGGAGAAATAGCCTTCTCCGAATAAATATATGGATCCTTTCCTGCCTGCTTACTTTCTAACTAGAATTTATTTGTTTTCTACTTAAATAGTCAAGGATCCCCTGTCTAGGGAATGGTGCTGCCTACAGTGGGCTGGGTCTTCCCACATCAATTAGTCAAGACAAACCTCCCACGGACATGCCCACAGGCTACCTAGATCTAGATGATTTCTTACTCAGACTCTCTTCCCAGATAATCTTAGGTTGTGTCAAGTTAACAGTAAAGAGAAACCATTCCATCCAAATGTATACTTTAAAGTAAGGTTTAATATTATAAAGACCAGCCAAAATTTTAGATTTGCAAATCCTGGTTCAAATGATGCTGTTAGATGCTGATTTGTTCAACCCCTAACTGTGCTGACCTGGACTCCAGTGAAGGACCATTCAGGGCCCGTTGCCCATTGTGAGGTGTTAATGTATTTAGAAATTTTAAATGAAACCTCTACAGATGTGTTTACCCTTTACTTTTAGCGGAATGTCCTTTGAACACATTTTTTTGCTACTATTTGAGAGCTCTCCTTAGTTGTTAAGGGGTACTAGAAAGTATGCTCTAAACTCAACAGTACGGTCACTTCTGTCATTCACTGTCAAGTGGGCTTGCTTAACTATTCTTTGGGCTTGGTGTATAGTTGGCTGAGGGGTTTAACAACTAGGCAAACTTGTTTGGCTTACATGCTGTGACACTTTACCTTAACGTATGTACTAATATGTGCATCTATAGTACATAGATTTTTGTAGAACACCTGGATTCTGTGACAGCTTGAGGCACAAACTCTCCATGGCTCTATGAAGGGGAGAACAGGGAAAGTCTGGAGTTTTTTGTTCTCTTTAGGGTGTGTGTGTGTGTGTGTGTGTGTGTGTGTGTGTGAGAGAGAGAGAGAGAGAGAGAGAGAGAGAGAGAGAGAGAACTTGGCAGGTAGACAGCTCTGTTCAAAGGGAGACTGTTTTAACTCCCCTTACACATTCCTTGGCAATGGGAGACAATCACCTAGTTCTCAATTAACCATTTTTAGTGAACATCCCCTACAGGCTACCGGCAGCTTTCGAACCTGGCTCTCCTTATACTCACTAACAAAATCCTTAAAATGGTGCATCTGGGGTGGAGGGAGATGGCTCAGCAGTTAAGAATCAGGGCAAGAGTCATGCTGAAATAGTGACCCTAAGACAAGAGCATGGGAACGGTCACATCAGGAGTCATACAGACGCTGTGGAACTGACGGAGGTCTGTGAGCTAGCGAATGGAAGCCACCAGAGAAAATGTTTGAGAGGAAAAGCACGCTGTGTGATTTTTGTAACAGAAGTTTCTTAGGGTAAAAAACAAAACAAAACTAACCTCGGCTCCAGCAATCCTAACAAGCCACCCATTCTGACAGGCGGATTAAGCAGACAGATAATCATAAAAGGCAGAGAGAGATTTGTTTGATGTGGTGACATTTGGAAGAGATAAAAGAACCTAGTGACCCCCTTTTAAAATGTTTAATATTCATATATAATGTGTTTGGATCAAATAATGTCCCCAGTCCCTCCTCTCCAGTTCCTTCCCTACCCCTCCCAACTGAATCTGTATTCTCTTCTCTCTCGTTCTCTCTCTCTGCACACACCCATGCACACACCCATGCACACACGCACATGTGCACATGCGCACACACACAGAGTCCATTCAGTGCTGCCTGTATGCACCTGGGTATCAGACAGATGAGGCTGAGGGGCCACATCTCTGAAGAAAGCTTAGTTTTCCTCCCCCAGCAGCCATCTATGGCCAGAATCTCCTCAGGTAGGTGTGGGAGTCCATGAGTCTGTTCCCCATGCACCCACACTGGGGATTTATGCAGGTCTTACGCATACACACTGAACAGCTCCAAATTCATGTGTCCAACTGCACTGCAGCCGTGTCCGGCAGACGCTCTCTGACTCCAGACATCTGCTCCCTCAGACTCTCACTGCCGCATCTTCTACGAGGATCTCCCACCGAGCCCCAAGGCCAACTTTCGGGTGATGACTTGCGCTAGAGGCTTACATAAAGGAAGAACTGTGGCAAAGGGCAAGGTTATACATACTGAAGGACTCTCGATGAGTTCAGTACTCATCTCTCAGTACTTGGTTCAGTGAGGTCCTGCTGTGGTCCTGTGAGGTGACCCAAAGAAGCCCTCATTGCTTGAGGGTCAGGGCGGCTGTTAGAAGATGGGTGCTTCTGCTTTAGGGGACACCTCGAGCTCATGGACCCTCTTTGCCCTGTGAAGGTTTGCTATTCCTGGGTTCCCAGATGACTCGGCGTCGCCCTTTAACTTTTTAAGGACACAGATTTGTGCCTATGTCTTCAGGTACGCAAGCACGCAATGCATATGGAGGTGCCAAGTTTTCATGTTGCTTTTAGTCACTTTGTGGGCCCAACTTAGGAGTCAGTGCTTTCAGCAAAGCAATTCCTAGGGATTGGCAAGACGGCTCAGTAGCTCAGAGTACTGGCTGCTCTTGCAGAGAGAACCTGAGTCCAACCCTAGGCACTCATAAGGCAGTTCACGACTGTTTGTAACTCTAGTTCCAGGAGATTCGACAGTCTCTTCTGGCCTCCAAGGGCACTGCATGCCTGTGGCTCACAGACGTACGTGCCTTCAGAACACTCAAATGCATAAAATGTGCTTAAAATTTAGTAAAGGAACTTCCATTCTCCTGTTCCTCTTTCCTTCTTGCTAACACAAACTCCCACCAACTCCTCACTGGAGTGGGGCTAACGGACCTACTCATTTCCCAGAGAAGGCTTGATCCTTGGAAGACCACAGAGCACCTTTGAGTGAGTGGGCGAGGCACACCTGGTCGGAAGAACACTGCCTTTCCAGTGGCTAGGGTCCAGAGGCACACACCTTGTGACAACGCATGCCAGTGTTTCCTAGAGGCTCTCCTGGTTGACTGTTCTCGCTCGCCTTTGTTCTCAGAGTGTGTCTTTAGACCCATGCTGGCAGTCTGTTGAAAGACTCTCCTCTCAGGCACAATGATACATTGTCTTCCCCCGGTTGTTTGCCCTTGCTTCCGTTTCTGTAGGGCTGCGGCAAGGCTGCAGGTGATGTTTGCTCACGTGACCCAAATGTTCTTACAAGGCCTTGTTAACATGCCTCAGAGGTCTTTTGGCCCTGAAACTGTTCTTAACTCGACTGAATGAGTGTATTCTCTACTAGGCTATGTCATAGAATGGCATAGATGAGGCCTTAAGAGATCCACCCCATTCCCAAATGCTGGCCGGTTAACTGGCCTTGTCGTTGGGTAGAGTTTCTGTAGGCGGCCGTATTGTTGAGATTGCAACGCTATGGTTTCCCTGTGATGTCTAGAAGAAGCTATCTCAAATCAGGCATCCTGCGTCTCGGGTTCTTGTACTCTTTCACCCTAACTTCCAGATGTTCCCTGAGGCTTAGGTGTAGCGATTGGATTGTAGGTGCATCCCAGGGAGCGGGGAAGCCCCCTGATTAACTGATTAACTGTTCCCTGCATGTCGATCAGTAGTGACTTTCTACAATGGTCTCTACTACAAAAAGAAGCTGTTGAGCAGGGAGAGAGTCTTGTGTATCTGTGGGCAGAAGGTAAGCATTTACAATGCAGCGAGGGCTATACTGGGAAGCCTTACTTTGGAGAGGTGTTTATAAGGCCAGCGAGGAAAGCATCCACGACAGACCCATTGATTACCATTCTTCTCTCTTTAAGGATTTGGATTGTGTAGGTGATGGCACCAACAGCTGGCCAGAGGGCTGTCACCCTTTCTCAGTAGAAATCCGGGTAGAAGAGAGGCTTAGGCGCTCGTCTGAGGCAGTTTTTTAAGTTATTGGTGCGGAGTCGCACATCCACATGCTGTGGCCTGCATGTGAAGGTCATGGGCCAATTTTATGAACCCTCTTCTCGATGCCGCTTTTACCTTTGCACTAGGATCACGCTCAGGAGCGCAGGCTTGTACTGACACACCTCTACCCACTGAACAGCCTTGACAGACCCTCGGCAGCTTGTGCGCCCTCCCACCCCTCCCACCCTCGCCTCCCACCCCCGCTTTTGATAACCAGTTGGTAGCGGTGCACGGAAGCAGTAGCGGGTGGCGCCCTCTATTGGCATAGATCTCACAGACATCCACCTCCACCTCTAATGCTCTTAGCTTTTTTGTAGACCTGGGAGATCAGGATTCCTCGACCTTTGACCTTTGGTGGCAGTTGGCAGTGGAGCACTAGGGTGCTGTGACCTGTGGTCCTTAGAGCTCCTGCTTCTGTCACTGACATTGTCCTTGCTGCTGCCACAGTTGGACCGCCACCACAGCATCTCCTCCGCCACTGCTGTTCCTGGCTCTGCCTCTTCTGCTGTCTCCAGGGCCACTGTTCCCTTCACCGTCTTACCAGCTTGGCCTACTGTACGCATTTAAAGAAAAGACCGTTGGGAAACCTGGTGTGGTGGCTCATGCCTGCTCTTCTGACACTGAGGAGGCTCAAGCTTGATCTACAGAGGAGACCCTGGTTCAGAAAGAAAGGAAGAAAGAAAGGAAGGGAGGGAGAGAAGGGGAGGGGAGGAGGAAGGAAGATTGAGAAAGAGGGAGAGGAGAGGGAAAGGGAGGGAGGGAGAGAGAGAACATAAAGAAAAACCTCTTGGGAAAAGACCCTTTTTGTTTTGTTTTGTTTCAGACAGGGTTTCATTGTATAGTGGTTGGCCTGGAATTTACTATGTAGCCTAGGCTAGCCTCATATCTAGGAGTTTCCTGAGTGCTGGGATTATAAATCTGTTTTTATTGGATCTAATTTTGCAATACCAGGGAAGTCAGCCCAAAAGAGTGTTTCCCTAGCCTGCTCAGGAGGTGACCAGAACAGCTGGTTAATGTAGACTGGGAGGGGGACTTGTACCCGTCACCTGATGACCTTCATCCAAATGCAGTGTTTACACCAATCATGCAAATGAATAATTGTGCTTTCACCACTAGCAGCATTGTCCGATTTGCAGGAGTCACTTTATTCTGACCCATCCTCCTCCCTCCCCTGTAACCCCTCCTTAAGGGGGGACCCAGGCAGGTAAGGCTTTCGGGTCATCTAGAGTTCATTAAGGCTTCTCCATAGCAGAAAGGCTGGTGTACACTACAACTTATTTGACCAATCCTGGCCAGGGCTGGGTCTTTGAGAGTGGGGTTTGTTCTGAAACCATATCACATGGCTTCCTCGGGGCTGTAAAGCAGCAGGTGCCAGCACTGAGTGCAGCCTGGCTAGCTGTTTGAGTGACGGCCCTCTACTTAGGACAGCCCAGTGCACCAGGAAAGTTTAACAGCTGTCAATTAGGAAGTCAACGTTCTACATATTTATCGGTTAATAAATACCAGGAGTGCTAACAATAAGCAATATAAAACTTATTACTCTATTATTGGTATCAACCATATTTTACCTCACTTCGACCCATGCCTAACTCCTACCCAGAGCCTCAGGGAGAAGTGGACTTTCCCATAGGCCCCCAACTATTCAGTATTTCTTAAATATGTCTTCCAGTAGTACTTAAGCTGGTGTTTAACTACTTTTGTTGCTTCTCATAATATAATTGGGCGGGGAAACTACAGCAAGAAGGAGATTGGAAGTAGTTTCCTGAGAATAGACAGTACAAGCTTAATCCGGCTCTAGGCTTCTAAGTATCTCTGCTGACCACACCCTTCCTGTAAGAGCACAAACTTCCTGGCATGTGATGGTGGGGGCGTGGCCTTTGACTTTAAAGTGAAGTATTTGCGGTCTTGCTACCTGGTTTTTGTTTTGTGTTTTGAGATGTGTGAAACGTACTTCCCTCCTGCCTCAGTCTCTTTACTGCCAGGATTACCCACAAGTGTTGCCTGCTGGAAAGAAAACATTTTATGAAATTAGATTAAGGATTAAAGAAAAGAAAGAAACCCTTTAAAGCCATTCATCCCAATATGTGAGGGCTACTGTGGAACAATTTATTGAACATGCCAGGAATCCAGTTCATGTAAAATGCAAATTCAATAGTGTTCCAAGTTAAATGTAAATTACGCTAACATATTTTAAAATGTGTGGAATTGATGTAGAATTATTAATAAATAACTTGGATGTAAATTTCTTCTTAAATTTGTTTTTAAGATTTATTTTTTAATTTTACTGTTTTTGTGCGTGCATGTATATGTGTCTATCCCACATGTGTGGGTGCTCATGGAAGCCTGGAGAGGATGTTGGCCTCCCTGGAACTGGAGTTACAAGCATCTGTGAACTACCCACTATGAGTGAGTGTTGGGAATCGAACTGGGATCCTCTGGAAGAGCTGCAAGGACTGTTAACCCATTTCTCTAGGCCTTAAAAATGTATTCATTTCCATTTTATGTATGGGCAGTTTGCCTATATGTACACTACCTATGTGCAGTGCTCTTAGAGCCCAGCAGAGGGTGCTAGATTCCTTTGAACTGGAGTTACAGAAGGTTGGGAGCCATCATTGTGAGCACTGGGATCTGAACCCGGGTCCTTTAGTGAGAACAAACAGTACTCTTAACCACTGAGCCATCACTCTCCAACCCTAGTTTCTTCTACTCTTGATGTTTATCCCTTGTAATGCCAAAACAGTTCAATTTATAGCAGTGATTTAAAATGGAGTTCTTTCTAGATTGTTTCCCTCATTTTTCCGTGTATCAGTAATGTAGAAAACCATCTACACCCAAACAGTTCAGGACATCAGACATATTTTTTATTAAAGATTTTTTTAATGCATTGTTATCTCCAGGGTTCTTGAACTGGCAAGGTTTGCCTTTTTTATGATTATTAAAATATACTTAGATTGCTATTCCTTATGGTCTATAAATCTGCTTTTTTTTTTTTTTGCTGTCTTATGATTTTGTTATCAATGCTGGCCATCCGCTGACAGTTGGACAGCCGTCTCCTCACCCTGTCAGCGACCTTCTCCCACACGTAATTTGTTGTTTAGTTCAACATACACTGCAGCTGGAGGACAGGCTTCTTAGTGTCGTCCGATAGAGGAGAAAACAGACTGTATGGAACTGTGGATGTGACTCAGGTGGTAGAGTGCTCGTTTGGGTTGCATGAAGCCCTGGGTTCAATCCCCAGCAGTACACAAACTGGGGTAGTCACACCTATGATCTCCGTGCTTAGACATGCAGGCAGAAACTTCAGTCACTGGAGATCCACACTCAGCTACACAGTGAGTTGAGGCCAATGGGGGGGGGGGCTGTTAGAAGAGGAAGGGAGGAAGGAAGGGAGAGAGGAAGGGCAAACAGAAGGAAGGAAAGACAGAAGAGGGGAGGTAAGTTGGAATAGGTTGGGTATGGAGGATGTCATCCAAGAAATTGTTTTTGCTGGACATGGTAGCACATACCTATGATACCATCCATCTTGAAGCTGAGGCAGGAGGATTGTGAGTTCCAAGGTAGTCTTGGGGATGAGGGAGATCAGCCTGTTTTTATACTCCTTTTGGTTTATTTTATTGGGTAATTGGCATCTATACAAGGAGTGGAAGATGAGCCAAGAGTTGGGCACCACACTGTAAACCCAGCACTTAGACAGAAGCAGGGGATCAGCGGTTCGAGACCAGCCTACATGGTGAGATAGTCTCAGAAAACAACATCTAGGCTTGGCAGTGAATGGCTGTAATCTTGAGTGTTTGGAAAGAGAAGGCAGGAAGATCAGGCCTAACCTCAGCTACAGACTTTGTCTCAAAAAAAAAAAAATCAAAAAACAAAAGCTGGCCCTTGGAAAGATAATTCGGGAGAATCCTCAATTCAAAGCCATCATGGGCTATACAATGAACCCAAGGCCAACTAGGCCTCATGGCTACAGGAGCCGCCTCTAACAAGCAAACATACAAACAAATCATTTTGCCTCTATGTGCACTGTTTTAAGTAGTGTTCTGTAAATTGAATTACAGATCTTATCACTTGTAAGGCTAATAACACAGAGCCCTGAGGCTTACAAACAACACTAAAAACAAAACAAAACAAAGAAAAAATGGATTCTCAAGTTAGAAACAGAAAGAATAAAACTCAAACTTCAGACTCCCCAAACACAGACACCTCCACAGGCACGGTGTTGTCTTAGAATTATTTTGGATTCTTTAATCAGGTGTCACCGATGCCACATCTGCCATCACGGCCAGCTCTGTAAAAATAAACTCTGAGTCCCAAGCACGCAGGCTGCAGGGGGACATGGGGGCATCTTTGCTGGCATTGGCCTCTCCAAGATCGCTCTAAGTATTTGTTTGGGTAATTGGACATTCTTCCCCTCCCTGGGGAATGTGTCCGCTTCATCCGGCACCTCTCCTCCCATGCTGCTTTGTAATTCCAGCCTCCATTACTGAAGAAAAACATTCAATTAGTCCCAGTCAAGAATAGAAAATGACTTGGGGTTCCGGCTCTTCACAGCTGTGTCTGTGTTGGGGAAGATTTTTATTGACCTCATAGAATTCTTCTGAGAATAATGATCAACTTGTACAGCCGGGGTGTTGTGGTTTGTGCCTTTAATCTCAGCATTCAAGAGGCTCAGGCAGACAGGGTCTGTGGGTTCGAGGCCAGCCTGGTCCACAACAGCCTGGGCTACATAGGGAAACCCGTCTCAAAAACAATTACTTCCCTCATGCCTTGTCTCATTTGCCTGATGCTGTTTTTCTTTGAGGCAGCACACTTAATACTAGTAAATACCAGCTTCTTTTTTTAAAAAAAAATATTATTATCAAATTTGAAACCAATCACCTATGAAATTTACAAGTTACATCAACAGGTGTCCAGCGTTCTGTTTTCCCTCCGGGGCGTGTGGTTTCTTGTTGATTCTTGGCTTCCAGCAGGAATTCTCCACTTTGAGTTTTGTCTGGACGAATGTAAGCTGTTTAAAGCTGTTTGTACTTGTAGCCCAGAGGCCCTGGTTCCCAGATCAACCGCTTCTCATCCACACTGTCTTATCTCTGCCCGAGGTTTCTCCAGCACCGGGAAGCAAGGCTCTGCTAGTGGGCTCTGCCGGGCGGCACGTGTATTTGGTTTGCGTGGACTGTTAGGACATGCTGCGGGTCAGGCTCATGTTCCTGGAGTGCCCGGAGCGGCTTCGCTAATCTGTCAGTATAGTATGTTCTCGTGGATAAATATAGACAGACGGGGCACTCTGAGTTATAGCTCACTGTCGTACTGTGCAGCTGGTATGAACAGCCCGCCCTGGAGGGAAGGCCTGTTTTAGTATTCTTCTACTGTAGGTTTTTCCTCATCTGATGAAAAATACACCTCGGACCTTATGATAGCTGTGACCAGCGGGACCATGGGACCCATCGCTATGCTTTTTGGTTTTGAAACGTAGTCTGAGTTGTTCTTCTGGGCCGTTTGAATTTCACTTCAGGCCCATGGAGATTACAACGGCTTGTTGGAGAAGATCCTGTGTGATCAGCCTCATCAAAGGTCTGGGTAGGTTTGAAGGGCTGTTCTATCAGGTGGTGGGACGTTTTCAAACGGAGAGCCGGAGACTGGGGGGTGGGGTGGCGGGAGCAGGGGTGGGGGAGGGGAGCCTTTTCCTGTAGGCATAGGGACTGACTTAGAACTTGGCTGTTCAGACAGGAACCGAAGCCTTTGAGGCCTTCTGTTTGGGTCTGTAACATCTCAGGAGTAAGAGTTCTGCTTTTGTATGGCTCCATGGACAAGCAGCTGAGATGTGTTTTGTTTTTTTTAATGTACACACAAGCGACACTAAAAGGTTTTACATGGCTGTGCTGGAAAATGGCTGACTCAAGGGAACAACTTTTAAGTATTTGGAAAATTGTTAATGCTACAGAATTTGATATTTCAGTATAAGCTTAATATATTCTAAACACTTGTGTAAATCCCCCTGGTTTGTTCTAAATGTGGAAAGCACCCTAAATTTAGCATGTTTCATGTGCTTTCTGACTTAGCCTTCTCCAACATTTGAAACATAAAATGCTTCTCTTTTCTGTCTTTCTTTTTTTTCTTTTTTGTTAGTGAATTTAAAATCATGATTTGTGTTGGTTAAATAGGTCCAGACTGCATGCCAACTATTCCTTTGTCAGATATGTTCTCTCTAGATTGGATTTTTAAAATGTATCTTTTTTTATACATATCTGAGTATTCATCTACAAATATATATGTGTGCCACACATGTGCTTGGTTCCTGGAGAGATCAGAAGAGGGCATCAGATCCCCTGGAACTGGAGTTGCAGATGGTTGTGAGCCACCATAAGGGTGCTGGGAACTGAACCTGGGTCCTCTGAAAAAAGCAGCCAGCACTCTTAACCTCTGAGCCATCTCTCCAACGCTAAGAGCCTTTATTGCTTTGTGTGTGTGTGTGTGTGTGTGTGTGTGTGTGTGTGTGTGTGAGAGAGAGAGAGAGAGAGAGAGAGAGAGAGAGAGAGAGAGAGAGAGAGAACATGTGCATACTTCCCTGCTCATGGTGTAGATGTAAGTGGACAGTATGTGGGGATAATTCTTTTCTTCTGTGATGTGGATCCCAGGAGTTGAACTCAGGTCATCAGACTTGATGTCAGGCACTTTTATATGATAGGCCATCTTCTAGGCTCCCTGGACTGAAAATTTAAATATCATATAACTGTTCCAAAAGATTAATGAGATGAAACTCCCATGACAAAGTTAATGACAGGCATCCTGGCTAGTGTCTGTGTAATTCCCTCATGATGGTAGGAAAAGCTAATTTGTAAAAGACAAACCTCTTAGCACATTGCTCTAATGGAGGAGAAATGGTTTGTTTATTAAAAACGACTTATGAAAGATTTGGGAGACTGAATGTCTGGTTAATTATTCCACAATTTCATCTATTCTGATACTGTTAGATACCTGGATGTGATAATAATGTTTCCATTTCTAGGAATAAAATCTCATCTAGTCCTTACTTGGCCTCTTCATTTTGTTGTCTCTGGAGTATGAGTTAGGGAAGGTTTTCCTGTAAAAATTTTGTCAATATACGATAAGTGCATAAGTTAAGGGATAAACTTTACAATTAGGGGTATTTTAATTAAAAAAAAAAAAAACCAAAGCCCTCTAAAACACTGCATCTTGACAGGGCTCGTGTGAAATGCTTGAGAGTTCTATGGTGTGGCTTCCTGGTGGTGCTGCAGACTCTCTTGCTTTAACAGAGCAGATCTTTTCCTCACAGTCTTCCTGGCTTCTCCCTTTGCTCATCACTCCTTGTCTTGCCATGCCCGTCTATCTTTCTTTCCTTCTGTCTGTCTGTCTTCCTTCCTTTTTTCTTTCTTTTCTCTTTTCTTTTTTTTTTTTATTTTGTTGTTGTGGTGGTGGTCGTCGTGGTTTTGGTTGTTGTCCTGGTTTGTTGAGATAAAGGCTTGTTTCACACTGTAGCCCCTGCTAGCCTGGAACTCACTCTGTAGCCCAGTCTGACTTCAAACTCATAGCAATCCTCCTGTCTCAGTGTCCCCAGCTCAAAGATAGCAAGCATGAGCTACCATGCCCAACATTTTGGTTTTTTGGTGGAAGCACAATCTCACTTATATAACTCATCTTGGCCTCAAACTCTCCAACCCCCTGCCTCAGTTTTTGGATTGCTCATCTTACATGTATGCATCACCATGCCAAGCCCAATTGTCTTTTTTTTGTCATAATATATAAAATCTACTTTTAGGAGGACTTAGTATCAACAAATCTACTTCAGTGGCTTAATTGATTTAGGTCCATCTTTGATTACAAATGTCTATTAGGCTATAGTAAGTGAATCTGACAGTCACTGAAACATTAAAAAGTAATGTATAATTAATAGAGCCTAAAATGGTTTTTTAAATTACTTATTTTTAATATATATAAATATTGTGTGTATCTATCTATCTATCTTCCTATCTATCTATCTATCTATCTATCTATCTATCTTCCTATCTATCTATCCATCTATCCATCTATCTATCTATCTATCTATCTATCTATCTATCTATCTATCTTCC
>NW_021604781.1:3824197-3833026 GCF_004785775.1 Grammomys surdaster
TCTATCTTCCTATCTATCTATCTTCCTATCTATCTATCTATCTATCTATCTATCTATCTATCTATCTATCTTCCTATCTATCTATCTATCTATCTATCTATCTATCTATCTATCTATCTTCCTATCTATCTATCCATCTTTCTATCTATCTATCTATCTATCTATCTATCTATCTATCTTCCTATCTATCTATCTATCTGTCTATCTATCTTCCTATCTATCATCTATCTATCTATCTGTCTATCTGTCTATGAATATGAGTGTTTTACCTGTATGTTTAGATGTGTACTACATGTATGCAGTGCCCCGAGAGATAAAAGATCATATGAACCAATTATTTCTTAAATATTTCAATGTTGATAACAACGAAACACTAACAAGCCTATAATGATGGGCACTGGATCTTCTGGAACTGGAGTTACAGATGTTGTGAGCCATACTATGGATGCTGGGAAACAAACCCAGGTCCACTGTAAGAGTAGCCAGTGCTCTAACCACTAGGCAATCTCTCCCCAGACCAATTTTGTTGAGCTTCTATTGCATCCAATGCAGTGGAAACACATCATATGCTATAGAGGTTTGGAATGTAGACTTTGTCATCATATGCATTATACAACGTACATGTACTTTTCTCCAGCACATCTGCATATGCACGTTATTGCATACATACGTTGTGTTTATATAACATATACTGCAATGCACATTGTAATCCGTGTTATATCTGTACACAGTTATATACTTAGATAGCACGTATTCTGTTAGTATAGCTACTACTGTGTCTTTGATTTACAGCCTTTGTTTGCCAAAGCGTGGCAGCTGCTGACATATGCTGACATATGACCCACAGACAACATGTGCACAGTGTTTGTGTGTTTATATAATGCACCACTGATGATTCTTTTCTTGACCTTGAAGCTTAATTTATGTGCCTAATAGATACCTCCAAAAGCGACTTGGTCATTCTGGCAGGTCTCAGACTGTCTGTGACACTCTGTTCGCTCAGCATCTGGAGCCTTTTAGACTGGTACCTGCAGCATAAACACATTCTACACAGACCTGGAACACATATGCGCCTGCCTATAGATAGACACAGCCAGAGACCAACAGCAAGCAGAATGCTGCCTGCCACTCTTGTACTTTCCGTTCTGTTTTGTCAAAGTTAAGATGAGCTAAGGTAAGATGTGTCCCTGTGCCTAGCTAATGGGCCACAGCCTGCGTTTTGACAAACTTGGCTTCAAAGATTCAGTAAGTCAGGCATTCCAAATGCACTACGAATTTTACTCTCCGCTGCAATTACAGGCTGTACATTATATGCATGCATTACTCTACTCCCGGGTACCCTGGTGTTTGATGTATAAAAGTATTGTGTGGCTGCAGAACAGCGCTCCTCGTGGGCCTGAGGGGAGCCTTGCAAGGTTGAATGTAGGCTGTCCAGCTGGAGTAATTCATGACCTTGTACCTCTTAATGCTTCCCTGCACTTAATGCACCAACTCTCCATCGGGTGCTGAGCCTTAAAGCCTCGGACTGTGCCACCAAGTGGGAACAGGAAAGGAATAAAACAAATTCCTCACCCCATGGCACTGAAGCATAGTCTGGAGGACAGGAAAAAATTATGCTTACTGTGTCAGGTGGCAGCAATAAGGGGTACCAGAGTTGGAATACCAAGAAGTGATTGGCCAGAATAGCCCCTTGTAAACCCAGCAGAAGGCTGGTGAACAGCCGGAACCTGTCTTGTCTCACTGTATAATTCCTATGACCCTCCTTCCCCCAGGCTCCCGTTCTTCTCACTCAGTAGCCCCCTTCATGACTGATCACTAGTTATAGCTGGTTCTCAGTATCAGTGTCTCTACTCCAGAAAAGCCAGTGCTAGCAACCCCCAGCCATAGGTGTGTCCTCGTTGGATCCTGGCCAGGACTTAGCTCTGTGTAGCCATGTATCTATGTTCATTTATGTGGAGTGCGTGTCTCCCAGCATGCTTTGGGCTATGTGAGAGCAAGGGCTATGCCTGGCTTGCTCCTCGGTGGATAGAGGAGTGTGTGGTGTAGAATGGGCATTCAGGAAACATTTGATGAATGAATGAATGAACTCGTGAGTGAGTGGATGCTCTCCTGATGTCTGGTGCTCTTGTGCTGGTGGTTCAGACCGACTATGCGGTCCTGTAGCATCGTGTGCTTGTGTCTTTGAACCTGTCTTTTAAATTTTACCTTTGTTGTCTCTGTAGAACTTCCCAGAGTGCCATGTGCACACCAGAATCTTAATGACCATGTGTCTTTTAATGAATTTGTTAATTGATCACTTTATTAGTATTCGGAGAGTAATATTTCCAGAAGGAAACCATGTTGGAGCATGAGTGTGGTAAGGAATAGCTGAGTGACACCCTGTCCTCTTTGTGTGTGCATGCCTTTCTGCCTGAATGCTCCCAGACCACACTACTCAGTACAGTTTGGATTATGCAGCACACTGGAGGAGCTGAAGCCTTAGTGAGCCAATGTGAGCTGGTCTGAATGCTAGGGCCCAGGTTTTAATTTAGCACTTTGTTGGCACTAAAGCTCTAACATAGAATCCCTCAGTTATTGAAAAAATAAGTCTTATTTATTTATTTATTTACTTATTTATATGTTGTTTGTTGGTTGGTTTGTTTGTTTGTTTGTTTGTTTTTGAGACAGGGTTTCTCTGTATAGCCCTGGCTGTCCTGGAGCTCACTCTGTAGACCAGACTGGCCTCAAATCAGAGATCCACCTGTCTCTGCATCCCAAGTGCTGAGATTAAAGGCATGCGCCACCACTGCCCAGCTTTTATTTTGTTTTGATTTTTGTTATCATTTCGGTTTTGAGTTTGTGGTTTTGTTTGTTTTGTTTTGTTTTGTTTTGTTTTGTTTTGTTTTGTGTTTTTGAGGCAGGTTATTGCTATGCAGCTCAGGAGGCTATGGAACTCACTGAGTACACTGTGTAGCCCAAGCTAGCCTGGAACTGACTGTAGTTCTGTGCTCCTACCAGACTTACAATCCTCCTGCCTCCGCCTGTTGAATGCTGGTATTGCATGAATATACCTTATATTCTCCTGTTCCTGTGGTTTGTTTGTTTGTTTCCTTTTGTTGTGTTTTTTTGCAAACCATCTTATTATGAAATGTTTAAACCAATTTAAAAGAGAAATGATTGTATGACACACTACATATTGTCATACTCCGATCTGACAATTATCAGGACTCAGTCATGTAGGTTTATTTACGGCCTGTATTTTGAATCAAACATATAAGCACCATGTCACTGAAATCCTATAAGTACCTATTCTAGAAAACACAGGTATTTTCTTAGCTACCCATAATGTTATGATTGTATCTAGCAAGGTGACCCACAGTGCTTTGCTGTCACCTAACACATTTCATATTCATATTTTTCTTACCATTAAAGTGTGTATTTTCTGACAGCTAGTTTGGTTGAATCAGGATTTAGACCAAATCTGCATCCGTTTGGTTACAAATCCTGAGTGTCCTGAGACCCTCCTGTGTTTCTTGCTTCGTTGACCTAGAGAGACAGGGACACTTGTATGGAATGATCCTAACTCTGCAGGATCTCTCTGCTTTCTTATGATAACATCGAACTTGTGTCTGCATCCTGTTACATTGTATATGGATATTATCTGTAGTGCTTCTCAGTCTTGATACATCCACAATTCCCTCTTGCTGTAATGGCAAAGTCATGCCTGTTCTCTGACTGAGAATCTGAAGACTCCGGTATCCTCCCCAGGTTACACAGACAACAGTTGTCAATGTTTGGGTACAAGAATTCTAACCAGCATCCTGGCAAGGTAGAGAATGCTAAGAAAGTACTGTGAGACAGTCATCTAAATATACTTCTTAAGCACCTTAATCACGATGTCGTTGTGCCAGGAAAATAACTTGTATATTCTCTTTAGGAAGCAAAGTCAACATGGCAGGATTTCAGTCTGAGATACAGATTCCGGCAGGCGCTTGCCTGGTTCCCATCCTCATTTTTTTCCCATTGTATGTGTCATATCATCTTTTCATGTGTGTTGTTGCTTTAAATAGTTCTTTTGTGCCCTGACCTACACACCAACATCAGACCCACACTTGCTCTGTATCCCACTGACTCCCATTCACCCTGTAAATCAAGCCTGTGTTCATTGGCTTGCCACGAAAGACCTAACTCGAATGGGGAAAATGTAAAGCCTCCATTTTATGCAACCAATTTTAGGGTTCAAATTGATCAGTATGATTGGTGATCTCATCCACTCAGTTCCTTGTTGGGACGTTGAATGACGTCACATCAACAAGTGCAAAATAACCACAAATTTTCAGTTGATGATGCCAGGGACATTGCCAAGTGCTTACAATAAAAACGAGACAGTGTGTGCCTGTTATTCCAGCACTCAGGAGGCAGAGGCAGGTGGATTTCTGAGTTAGAGGCCAGCCTGGTCTACAGAGTGAGTTCCAGGACAGCCAGGGCTATACAGAGAAACCCTGTCTCAAAAAAACAAAGCAACTATATAAACAAACAAAAAAAAGACAAGACATTCCTGTGTTAAGGACTCTCCAGCCACTGGGTGATGGCAGAGCCGGAACATATGCAGGGATGGACAGTGGGAAGATGACGAAGGTGAGGGAGTGACTGCTTGTACTGTCTGCCTTCTGTAGTCCAGAGCAGAGACTATGGCAGGACAGGGTTTGGGAAACACAGACACTCAGCATATTATATGTATTTTTAAAGTGTTAAATATTAAAAATGTGTTTTGAGGTCACAGCCAAAAATACCAGACTTCCTCCTGTGGCTGTAGACTCTTAGTGGGAAAGCTGGGGTATTGACAAAGCTTGTCTCTCTAGACAAGACAGGGGGTAGGTCTTCATTAGCTCATGATAACTCAAGAGAAGGTGAGTGTTAATTACGAAGTTTTTATTTTGGAAGTTTTAAAAAGTAACTCCTCTTTAATATGCATATGTATGTGTATACACACACACACACACACACACGTGTGTGTGTGTATATGTACCATGTGTGTGCAATACCCATGGAGACCAGGCAGGCGGCATTCGATCCCCTGGAACTGAACTTACAGATAGTTGTGAGTTGCCATGTGTTTATAGGAATTGAACCCCAGTTTTCTAAAAGAAAAACAGCTGTCTGTTAATGCTGAGTCTCCTCTCCGCCCCAGCCTTTCCAGCAGCGACTGGCCTAGGTAAAAGCCAGGCGTAGTGACAGACATCTGTAACCCTAGCACCTGAAGTCCAGGCAAGAGAATCAGGAGTTCAAGGCCAGCCAGGGCTATTAGGCTAGCCTGGACTATATGAGACCTATGTGGTGTGGGGGGGGAGGCTGGAGGAAGAACACATTTGGAAATGACACCTGAAAGAGCCTTTTGTCAGTTCTCTTGGAGAGAAGGGGGAAGTTGAAAATCAGGATTATCCTGCCTCTCACAGGTTATTTGATCTCCTTAGGGCTAGAAGGGACCTTGAAATGTCACTGTAACCTCATCTTCCTTTGCTGGCAGGTCTTGGCAGACATTCGTTCAGGCTCTGGTGACAGTGCCTACTTTGAAAATCAGGGGGAAGTCTGTGTAATTGCATCTTAGCAGGTGACAAACAGCTAGAAGAGAAGCCACGGAGGTGTTTCGGTCATTTTCCTCAGATAAAATACTGGAGGGACGGCAGAGAGAAGAGAACAGGGCAGAGACTTGGTGCTGACTTTCCTGGATTGAACTCCCTGCCTTTCTCCCTTGTTCTCAGAGTGACCAAAGGCAGGGACGGTTTTGTAAGGACACGGAAAGAAGCGGAGAGCTGTGTGTCCTCAGTGTATCTTGGGAGTGTAATGTCTGCTGTCACATTCTGAGGTATACCATTGGTCAGACTTCTGATGCCCCCTAGATCCTCCATGCCTAGTTCCCAGTGCTTAGTGGCTCAAGAGGCCATGCAGCCTGGCAAAGCCGTCTCCATGGCCAGAAGACATATGAGGCTGTCTAGAAACTGACTGTCAGTAAGAAACTTCATCTTCCAAATCATTCATCTTCTGAAGTCCCAACCCTGCTCGTGCCAGAGCAGAATCCACATTGGCAAACTTGGCTTATCTACCTTCAGCATAAGCAGCAGATGGTCCTGAAGTTATGGAGGGTCCAGCTGGTCTGGGGTTGGGTGTTTACCAGGGCCACCTTTTATGTCCCCTAACATAAGATGATTGCTCTGTTATGGTGTCTACGGGCATGCTTAATCATACGCTATGAATATGATGAGCCCAGGGTCCTCTGGGGTATCACAGTGGATCCTGGATTAGACAGAGCCAGACTGGAGGTTCCCCCAACACACTGCTGCTTGCAGGTTAAAATATGTAACAATGTGATGGTCAGCAGGTAGAAGTATATAGCTATTAATCAAAATCTAAATTTTAACACGTCTGTGTATGCTAGGTGTGTGTGTCTGTCTTTGTGTTTGTGTGTCTATGTGGTGGAGGAGGAGGAAGAGGAGGAAGAAGAGGACTAGTAGTAGGCTTGTGATCCTCCTGCCTCAATCACCCAGGTGCCAGAATTATAGCCATGCACTGTGACGCCCAACTTTGGACTTTAGCTTTTGCAAGCAATTGGCCTAGCTGAGAACACAACCAACTATCTCTAATTTTAGGGTTTGGTCTGAAAAATACTGGTTGATTTTAAAAGACAAGGTGAGAATCCTGTCTGTTAATCATGTACATAATAAATACTATTACGCTAGAAACTGAGACCAGTGACCCAATAAGGCAACTGTGGGGGCTGGACAGATGCCTCAGAAGCTAAGAGCACGGGTGGCTCTTGCAGAGGACCAGGCTCCAGTTCCCAGCCCCTACGTGGTGGCTCCCAACCCTGTGTAACTTCAGTTTTAGGGACCCAATGTCCTCTTCTGACCTCCACATGCACCCACACACACAGAGCTATACATTAAACAAACAAACAAACAAACAAATTGTTTTGAAAAGAGGAGAAAGCAAAAGTTATATTAAATGTTCTTACTACACTACAATGAAAATAAAAGACTAAGTGATGTGGAAAATTCTAGAACATGCACACAGCTCCCGAGGGCTCTGCTCTGCAACCTTAGCCGAGTCCACCTCCCTCTCTGAACTTCTCTGATCTGATTTGCACAAAGGAGACTGTTGCCTTCTAGGATGATAGTAAGGATTAAGAGTTTCTGGTATCCAAGGCGTCTCTTGTGGACCCCTAAGTGTGCAGGAACAATTTTAAAATGGCTGGAAAACACAGAGTAGAGGAATGTATTGATTCCGTAAGTGTTGGAACCAAACGTGGCTCCTCTTCAGGAGCTGCCAGTGCTCTCAGTCTCTAAGCCATCTCTCTGGCTGTTGTCCTGACACTTTGTTAAGTAACCTTCTGCTGATGCTCAAACAAACTGATTTTTTTAAAAAATATTTTCAACACTGTCACTTTCTTAACATCATTCTTGCTGTGCTTAGAAGGAGTTTTTTTTTTTCTTTCTTCTTACCCAGGTTTACTTTACCTGACTCCCAGAGCTTCTGCTCCTTCTGAGTTGTGGTACCTTTCCTAAGCTCCCTCATAAATACAACAGTGGACCATTTGTTATTGCCCTCACCCCGTGTGGCACATTCCCCAGGCAGCTGCGTAATCTTCAGTTGTGTTTTACGTGACGTCCCGCAATGCTGGTAAACAGAGTGAGCCTTAGGGAACAACGAGACTTGGGATCGAAGGGCATCTCAGTTCTGAAGTCAGTTCAGGCACCTGAAAGTGAACAAGGCGCCGAGAACCGACAGAAAGAAGACGTTCCCTCCAAGCATGGACAGACTTCTGAACACATCGACTCCTTAGCTGAAAAATAAGGTCCACCGTCTCTAGAGAGTAGTTGGGTTAGCTAGCCCACCATGTCTAAGAAGTGCACCTACTTCAGAAAGTTACTTGCTGCCTATCAGGGTAGGATACTGAGGGTGGGCATCTTATTTCAAATCCTTAGTATTGCTTCTGGAAGGGGAGCGTTTGTAAACAGCATCCAGTTCTTTGAAAAGCTGGCCGTGTGCTCTGTCCATCCTTGCAACTGGATGGAAAACCAGAGGGACTGGCCCTCTTTTCAGAAGCACGTACTTTGTGAACCAAGGAAGAGGCGGCGTGTACTTGGACATTTGACTTCCATCCTTCACAGACTGCAACAGCTCCCGTTTCCCCTGAGATGGGGGCACAGATACGGGACAGCGCACAGGAATGAACTGGAAAAGCAGATTCTAATGGGCACGTGTGTCTGGACTTTCTTAGACACACATACAAACATTCCTGGTTTCCATCCCTGACTCTCAGCCTGAGTCCCAGCATCTCAGGCTGCCTCTTGTCAAGCCTAAAAAGAGGCTTCTGGCTGCAGGGGCTTCGCCTCAGGTTCTCTTTCCATTTCAAACTCATCATCTGACAGTCTGTGTGTCATTTAACTCTGTGTGTGTGTGTGTGTGTGTGTGTGTGTGTGTGTATGTGTGTTTGTACCTCTGTGTTTCTGTGTGTACCTGTGTGTGTATCTGTGTTTGTACCTCTGTGTGTGTGTGTACCTATGTGTGTCTGTATATATATGTTTATGTGTGTTTGTGTGTGTCTGTGTGTTATCTATGTGTATCTGCGTGTATTTGTGTATCTGTGTGTCTTTGTGTGTATTTTGTGTGTCTGTATATCTATATGTTTGTGCATCTGTGTGTATCTGTGTGTATGTTTGTATATCTGTGTATATCTGTTTTGTATGTTTGTGTGTCTGTGTATCTGTGTGTTTGTGTGTGTCTGTGTATATCTATGTGTTTGTGTGTGTATGTTTGTGTATCTGTGTGTGTCTATGTGTATGTGTGTGT
>NW_021604781.1:3833036-3840830 GCF_004785775.1 Grammomys surdaster
TGTGTGTATGTTTGTGTATCTGTGTGTGTCTATGTGTATGTGTGTGTGTATGTTTGTGTATCTATGGTCTGTGTGTGTGTGATGAATCTGCTTTGTCACAAAGTAGGCAATAATAATAAACACTGTCTCTCTTCACCAGCGTATTCCCAGTACCTAGACCAGGGCCTGAAGCCTAGATGCCCACTGAGTGCCTACTGTCTGGAAGTGAGAGAGGAGTAAGTGCTTGTGTCCAGTGAGAAGTGGAATTTAACTTACAGCAAATTCCAACCAAGGACTGGGCGGTTTGCCTGCCATGCCATTGTGCTCTCAGCTTCTGGGGGTCGCATGGGAGGACAGAGAGGCTGCCCTCTTCCTCCCCGCATCATTATAACTGTAGCTGAGGTAGTCCTCTACTGATCATAGAGGGATGCTTGCATTGGTCCTGGGAAAGTTGGTAAAGCAGGCAGGAAGACCCTCAGCTACAGGAAGGACTTGAGGCTATCCCGGGCTACACATGGTGTCTTGAAAAGCTGGGGAGAGGAGAGGGCAGAAGAGAAGATTGTAGCAAATTTAGAAACTCAACAACAGAGTTTCTCTTTCACTTCTCTTTTCTTCTTTCTTTTTGGACAAATGAAACTAGTGATGTGTGGATTAAAAGCAAGCAAATGCCCAGGGGAAGGAAGGACTGGTGATTTCATCTATGGTATGATTAAATAAAGGGTGATCTTTATGTTGTTATTCTTAGAGGTATTTTGTTTTTGGCTTATTTATTGTCATTGTCTGAGATAGGATGTTTTATAGCCTGGGCTAGCCTCAAACTTCTTTTCTTCCTGCTTCCCCTTCTTAAGTGTTGGGATTACAGTCGTGTACCACCAGGCTTATACTAGGGAGAAGGTGGCATCGATTTTGATGGCCAAGCTGTGCAGATTTCCTGATTCTCAAATACGTAGTTCCCCAGTGAGGAATGACTTCACTAAAAGCCTTGTTGAGCTTCTTCCTGAGAATGATATCGACAGAGGCTAGTACTTGTTGGAAATTGATGATAGTGAGATAAAGAAGGCTTTCTAAGTGGATCCGGCTCAAAGGTGAAGACCCATGACCTTTACTGTGCCACCATCTCTCAAGGCTGGACTGTGTGAACGCAGAGCCATTGTTGAACCAGACTGCTTCCCCTTCACTCTCTGCTTCAACTCAGGGGTAGTTGGCTTGATATGTGGGTAGACTCTGCATACAAAGACGTCAGACTGGAAGTACAGGAGGATACTCTTTTCTCAGATAGCTGTGGATGAGTACTTTGGGCTTAAAAATGGAGAGTTTGTACAGCAGGTATTCTGGTGCCTGGATCTCAGCGATCTGTGACTTGGCCAGGGGTGTGCCAAGGGTCACTGTCCTGAACAGCCCCTCACTGTCATTATGAGTTTAATCCCGGGATCTTGTGATCTTGGGATCTTATGTCTTCACAGTTACTGCTGGCCTCTAGAAATGCATTCAGCCCTGTGAGACACCAGGATAATAAAGCATTGTTTCCAAAGGAAGGTTTTAGGTTGACATTCAGTTCGCTGCTTCTGAAGCATGGTGACCTTGATACAGTGGGAAGATAGTACAGGTACTGTGTCCCTCTGAGCTGAGGCAGTGCCCTACTTCTACAAGATGTCCACGAGCATTGGAGGCCAGGCAGGCACGAGCAACAGAGACCTCCATCAGCTGACTTGGACTATTTGCCTGTAGAATAAGCACTCTTGATAAGCTGGGCTGTCATCCTTTCCCTTAATGCCTGTACCTCATCACCCCAAACCACATGTTCCCTTTAAAGGCCATATTTTACCCCTGTCCCACCATCCTTGTTCCTGCTATCTCTATCTTATGCTCACCTGATCTTAGTTTCTTCACAGGATAATTGACACCTGATTAGTACTTGGCTCGTGGACACTAGAATTTTTTTTCTCTTAGAAAACCACAGTTCCCTTAGACAGTCATGGTGACAGATTGCTGTGATCCCAACATTTGAGAGGCTAAAGCAGGAGGATTGGCTCTGAGTTTGAGGCCAATCTGGACTATAGAGTGAGACTCTTTTTAAAAAGGTAAAGCAAAGCAAAGCAAAAAAGAAATAGGCATTCAACTTGTTGCCCTGGCTGGCCTTGAACTCTAGGCTCAAATGAGCTTCTTGCCTCAGCCTCCCCAGTATCTGGAGCTATAGAGTTATACCACCACACTCAAATATTCTATACTCAGAATTCTACACAGCAAAAATTCCATTAAAAACAGATATAGCATTTGAATTCATAAGTAAAATTATTTTCAGGAGCTATCTGATTAAAAACACTTTTCCATTAAATTGGGTTCTGTTTGGAGACCATCACCCCCTCCATCCCCAATCCCAGAAGCCTTGATGGCTACCCCTGCTAGGAATCAGAACAAATATGACTTTATATATTTTGTAAAACTCAAAACAGGCACTGTAACTTGGCCCAGTGGTGATGAGAATCAAAAATTTAATCCACACCTTGGATGTCATCAATAGAGCCTCATGTCTCCTTTTGATATTGGTTCTTTGAGAACTCCAAGTGTCTCACAATGTGTCCTAAATGTATTCACTCTTCCAGCTCAACTCAGATCTCCCTCTTCTTATCCACCCAACTCTGTATTCCCCCCTCCAAAACAAAACAGAACCCTCCAAGACCAACTTGTGCTGCCCAAAATATTCTTTGATGTGTGGTCTCCACTGAACCATGGCTAACTTGCCAGAGGGTATGTTCTTCGAGGAAACAGATTATTTCTTTCCCAGCAGCCCCCTCTTCATGCTGGAGTTTGCATGGTGTGGGCTTGCACAGGTCTTGTGCGTGCGTGCCGTTAGAGGCACTGTGAATCATACGTGCAAATAGCTGGATGCCTCTAGAAAACACTGTTTTTTTTTTTGTAGTTATGCACCGTCTCCGGCTATTACGCTCTGATCTTTGAGTCTTGGTGGGAAGATGGGTATTTCATTTAGAGCTGAGCACTCTCTAGTCTCTTGTTCTCTGCACCTTGGCCAGTTGAGGGTCTCTATGTTAACTACCATCTACTGTGTCTTAGTTAGGGTTTTATTGCTGTGAAGAGACACCATTACCAAGGCAAGTCTTCTAAAAGAAAACATTTAGTTGGGGCTGGCTTACAGTTTGAGTTCAGTCCATTATCATCATGGTGGGAAGCATGGCTGCATCCAGGTAGACATGGTGCTGGAAGAGCTGAGAGTTCTACATGTTAATCTGAAGACAACCAGAAGAGACTCTCTTCTGCAGGCAGCTAGGAGGAGGGTCTCTTCCACACTGGGCAGACCTTGAGCACTAGGAGCCCACAAAGCCAGCCTCCACAGTGATGCACTTCTTCCAACAAGGTCACACCTCCTAATAGTTCTACTTCCCTTGGGCCAAGTGTATTCAAACCACCACATTCTGCAATTAGAAGCTTCTTGGGTGAGTGCCGAGTGCTGCATTGCTCTAACAAGTGTATGCAGGAAGGGGAATAAAGAGGCAGGCGGGACCTCCTTCCCCTGCTCTTACTGAAGACCAAGCTGTCCTTGAACTCACCTGTGTTACTCGGGTTGGCCTTGAACTCACAGAGATTCTCCTGCCTCAGCCTCCCAAAGCTAGGATTGCAAACATGAGTTGCTGAGTCATTTTCTTTCTAGCAGTGCATCTGTTTGAGAGCAGCAGCCAGCTGAGTTTTTGCAAATTGGCTCTTAGAGATTTGTGGAAGCAATGAGTCATGAGTTTCTTCAGCTATGAAACATAGAAAAGAGGGTGCTCACCATTAAAAACCTAAACAAGAAATCACTTTTCTGACTCCTCTTAATCTACTTGCCTGAATTATTTTTTAAAAAGTTCCAAACATCTTAAATGTTATACAATTTAAGATATATCCATGTGGTAAGGATGATTTTAGGATGGTGTATTTGATTGTAAAAAATAATATCATGTGATCAAAATATTTAAATTCTAACACCATTTCTAAGGAATATGACCAGGCTATGATTTGAAGCACAACCTTTTTATGATTCACTTTTACATTTATGATTTACTAACATCTGAATGTTTATGATTTTTTTTTTATCCATTAAAATCCACTCTGTTTTTTCAGCTTCTCCAGTTGGCAACGGTTACATCAAGCCTCCAGTCCCACCTGCTTCAGGCACACACAGGGAGAAAGGACCACCGGCCATGTTGCCGATCAATGTGGACCCAGACAGCAAGCCAGGAGAGTATGTCCTCAAGAGTTTATTTGTGAACTTCACCACTCAGGCTGAGCGTAAGATTCGAATCATCATGGCAGAGCCTTTGGTGAGTACAGACCATGAAAGGACCTTCTCTTAAATCCATCTCTGTTCTGCACATGACTGGTACCCTAGATCCATGGGTTCCTGGTCTGTTGACCTAACCAAGCTCAGATCAAAACATGGAGAACTGGGGTAGGGGAATATACTGCATATACTGAATAGGACATGAGTCCTGGAACAATACGGTATCAAAGCAACTATCTCTTAGCACTTACACTGTAGTGCATGTTATAAGCCACCTAGAGATGATTTTAAGTTACTCAGGAGGGTATGCATAAATGATATGCAAACACTATTGTCTTGGTTTGGTTTCCCACTGTGATAGACACTATGACCAAAGGCAACTTGGGAAGGCAGGGATTTATTTCAGCCCATAGTCCATCATTGGTAGAAATCATAGCAGTACTTAAAAGCAGGAACACAGAAACAGGAGCTGAAGCAGAGGACATGGAGGGTTGATACTTGTTCAGCCAGCTTTCATATATAGCTACAAGGCATGTACATTTACTGTATATATTTAGACAGATATTTAGATAGATAGATAGATAGATAGATAGATAGATAGATAGATAGACAGTGATCAATATTCATTGCTTGGCATACTGTGACCCTCTATTTGAGGGTCTTATTGTTAAAGATGAGACTCCCTATGTGGCATTCTTCTTTGAGCCCAAGACCCAGGCTGCTTCCCTTAAGCCCAGAAGAGAGTTAATGGGAAGGACCCATATTTGTTCAAAAGCAAGCATCTTTAGGTGATGAAGGGGCTGGTATCCTCAAAGCTACATCTGGAGGAATTCAGGAGAGCCAAGAACTGGTGGCGTGGGAAGCAAGGCAATGTGGGTAATATGGCTACACACTGAGCAGGGTCTTCTTGGGCATGTGTTTTGTACTTTGGTCTGTAGTTAGAATGTCATAAACTTGATCTCCTGGGGGCTGTTTCCTGTTTTTTCCAAACAGGAATATTATTTTCTTTCAGGCTAACCTTCATAGAAACATACATGCTTCTGTTCACTGATATGTAGAGACAAATACTATGAGGAAAGGTCTTTCATGATCTAAAAGTCATTAGGTACTTTAGTTCTAAAATCTGAAGAAAGGCTACTTAGCAGTTGACATTGATTCTTTTCTTAACACTCTCTTTGGGTATTGTTGTTGTTTTGAGACAGGGTCTCAGACTGGATTTGTAGCAAACCTGCCTTGAACTCATGTCTCTGTCGTTCCTCAAGTACGGGCATTATGGACACGCACCATCATGCCCAGCTCTATTTAATACCTTAGTCAATTTGGTGTTATTTCAAATATCGATTGATGGATGAAAGACATGGGATATAATCCTACCTAAAGACTTAGGAAGAGAAGAGAACCTCATAGAAGGAGAAACAGAGGAGGAAAAAGTAATTCTGATGATGCCCAAGGGAGAGTGGTTGTTACTGTAACGGTTCAATAGACGATGAACAGTAGAACCTGCACCTTGGCACATTAAAGTTTAAAATTCTATAGATGACTTTTCAGTACCCAAAGAGCTATCCTTAGTGGAGGAAAAATGATGAACGCTAAAAATGTCCTGCAGAAATCAGATTTCAGTTTTCTTCTTCATTAATATCTTTATAAACATCTTTCAGTTGTTCAGCAGTATTTCTATTTGTACCCAAAAGATACTCAAGTCAGAGTCATTAATATTGATGGAAAAGTCAATAATTTTATTCTATTTTCTAATGCTTCATGGGGACATTTAATTGCCTATGTTCTTGTTCATTGTTATCTTTGTTTTGTCTTTCTTGTGAGCTAAGCAAGCTAAATGAGGTTATCTATGTAATTTTTATATTTTTATCTTAAAGCATAAAAGTCAAAGGAAGGGCTCAGCCTCGCACCCAGTCTCTGGTGATAGTTCAGCTGGTTATAAAATTCTGGGAGGAACTCATTTGTCCTCTAGACCTTTAGACTAGACCTCTGGAGCTCTGCTCCACTCAGTTGCTCTGTGGTTTCTGTTGAAAAGTCTCCTTATTTCTTTGTAGATGATTTACTTTTTCTCTGTTTGATTTTGTGGTTTTCTTCGTACCTCTAAACAGTTCTGTGCTTTTAGTACTCTGTGTTTGCATGTGAATTTATTTTTATTTTTGTGTTTGAGACTCTTAAGCTTTTTGAATTCAGACTTATATCACTCATTCTTTCACAAAGTCTGGAAAAATACTTGACCATTCATTTTGTAATTATCACCTTTTGTCTTTTATACACATTCCCAGTACTAATTAATTATTAATTTGAGACGAGGTTTCTCTGTGTAGCCCTAATTGTTCTGGAACTCACTCTGTAGACCAGGCTGGCTTCAAACTCAAAAATCCACCTGCCTCTGCCTCTGCTTCTGCTGGAATTAAAGGTGTGTACCACCACCACCACCAGGCTCCTTGTACACATTATTTTACTGTTTTCATGTATTATACCATGCATCTTTTTCCTGTTCTTCTCCCATTGCTAACACTTCATCTCAAATGCTTTGAGTTAATTTCTTCAGACTTATATTTTAGTCCATTAGTGTTCAAGAGAACTTGGGCTTTATCTGATATGTTACTTAATCTTTCTAAACAGAATTTTGATTTCAGCAATTACATTTTTAATCCCTAGAAGTCCTGTTTATTTCTCTTTTCATATCTATTTAAGGTTTCTGGGGCTTTTGTTTCTTACAGTCCCAGGTTTCTTTTATGCATTCAATCGCCTTAAGTGAATGTTTCTGTCCTCCTGTGAGTGGCTGTGCTGTAATACCAATTTTGAAAGGTCCATGTTTGTGTTTGTTATGCCTGGTAATGTTTGCCAACAATGGATTATCCTCAGTGTTTTCGAGGTGAATTTATATAAGGTCTTATCTTTCCAATATCCCACCACTGGAGCTTCCTTGGTTATCTTCCTGTAGACAGCAGAAATACTGCCAGGATCTTGAGACAAAGAGCCCCCCCTTGGGCAGCTGCGATGCCATCTCATCCCTTGCCCTTTGCATGTCTCCTCAGCTCAGCTTTGAGTTTTAGAAATCCGTGTGTTCCACTCAGCATTTCCAGATGTTGCACGGGAGTTCCATGCTCCTCTTTATCTAATTTTCTGCCTTTGGCATCTGGAATTTTTGGTTTGCTTCCCAGGCTGATGAAAGGCAGAGTAAACGCCTGGGTGTACAAGCAGGAGTGCCTGATGTGGGGCAGCATGTCCCCAAGATGGACATAGTGGAAAGTGACAGAGGTGATATCTCTCTCTCCTCCGATCCTGACTGATGACTCTTCCTAGGTGTACCTTTGTCTCTTTCATCTTGTTTGAAACCTTCATTTCACATTTTTCTATCTCTTGATTTGACCACAACCACAATCTATCTTACTTGTACCATGCACCTGTATAAACCCATTTCTTTCTGGCCACCATATAGTGATGAATATTCCACCTCATGTAATTCTTAGCTTCTCTTCCTGCCTCTCTCTCTCTCTCTCTCTCTCTCTCTCTCTCTCTCTCTCTCTCTCTCTCTC
>NW_021604781.1:3840840-3851935 GCF_004785775.1 Grammomys surdaster
CTCTCTCTCTCTCTCTCTCTCTCTCTCTCTCTCTCTCTCTCTCTCTCAGACACACACACACCGCACATATACTTTATTAGAACTACCATCTTATCCTCTCAGACAAGGTATTGTTCTCATTGAATTAGAATAATTCCATGGAGTAGAATAGAGAATATTAAAGTTTTTTAAAGAGTGGACATTGTTTTGTGGGGCTTTTGTTTCTGTATGTGCATCTCAGACCATAGTACAAACTATATTTTCATGGGGATTGAATTTTCAGTTGAAAAAGCAGCAGAAACTTATTTCCAGCATCATGTCTGCCTGCACAATGCCATGATTCAGACCATGACGATAGTAAACCTTTATAAGAGTTGCCTTGGTCGTGGTGTTTCTTCACAACAGTAAAACCCTGACTTAGCCCGAGGCCAACAAATAAAAGTTCACAACTGAAGACTAGGCCACCCTCTCACGATGTTTCCAACAAGTACTTAGAATTCCATGGATGTCCTATTAGATGCTTTCTGTTTGTGAGAGAGCATCCTGAAAAAATAGCAACTTAAGAAAAAAAAAGAGTCTATTCAAGCTTGTGGATCTAGAGAGAGAGTCCATTATGGTGAGGGACCCTGGCAGCAGGCAGTGGGACAGGAACCTGGAAGCAGGCAGTAGGACAGGAACCTGTTAGAGTATATCATCAACCACAAACATGAAGCTGAGAGAGAATGAACTGGAGGTGGGGTGGGGCTATAAACTGCCAAAGCCTACCCACAGAGACCTACTTCCTCCAGCAAGGTTGCAACTCCTAAACATTTCATAACCTTCTAGAACAGCGCCACCTGCTGGGGACCAAGTGTTTAAACCCATGAGCCTGTGGGGAACATTTCTCATTTGAACCACCACATATGTAAATGTTGAGGGCCACAGCAGTGTAACCAGGATATGAAGTGAGTCCAGCAGTGATGGTTTTCAGAGACGAACTGTCATAAAGACCTGAGGCTAGGCAGGCACAAAGACAGCAAGAAACTGCATAGTCCCAGGTCATTCCAAAAAGCCAGGCAGCCCACTATGGGAAAAGATGGGCTATTCCAGTAAGTCCAGAATTTCAAGAAAATTTCTATCTTGCCAGGCTGGCTGTTTTGTCTGACCCCTCTCCTGTAGTCTGGCTGATGTTCAAGAAACTTACTTTTCCATCACAAAACTACAGGTGATTCATGCATCAGGTGATCAGTCAGGACCCAGCACTGTCTACTGTAATGTGAGAGCAGTGAGGAAGCCAGTTGTAGCCCTACTGAGTGCAGTCATAATCCTAATGTGTGCAATGAATGTTCTAACTCTTGTGTTTCTGGAACTTTCCATTGCCTCTTTAAAGAACTGCAGTGGAAACTATTTGAAGCATTGGCAAGTGCCTTAGCCTAGAACATCCAACAGGAAGGAAAAAAAATCTCAACTCACTTGACAAAAGAGTTTGAAAGAGTGGAGACTTTGGAATCTCCAAAAAGGCAAATATCCACATGATTTCGAAAGCAGCCAGCTCATGTAGTTTCATCTTGTCCTTCAGCAGAGACCAAGATGGAGACAGAGAACCAAGTTGCATGTATTTTCAGGATGAAAGATCTTGTGAAGGTGGGGTTTGCCTGAGCCTGGGTGACTTCCTCACATGATACACAGTGGCTCAGACCTGGACAGGGTCTTTTAGATACTGACCCTGTGCCCAGTTGGAAGCTCAAGTGTGGGCTGGCGGAAGCTGTAATAATTCATTAAAATGTTAATGATGGCATTATAGCAGGTTAAAATTCCAGATGCTGGAAGAAGGGTCTGTGACAACCCTCTGTCCCTTGCCTTTAGCTTCATCTCCTGGGAGCTGATTTTAGAACTGGCATGGAGACAATGCGGTGTTTACCCGACATAAGCAGGATACAGTCCTATAAGAACCGAGACCGCTCCCGGCAATCTATATGAGTCCAGCAATCCCAGTTCTCATTAAAATTGATCATGGCTCTAAGCAGTGAAGCCTTGTGCAAGTGAAAACCCACCCTGGTTTCCCTGGTGACTTTAGAACTTGTCTGATAAGTAGAACAGAGCCCGGTTGGGATGTTTGCTATTGTCACTCACAACAGACCTTTTTCATTCTTGGCTAAGGATGTAGCCCAATGGTAGAATACTTGCCTAGTGTGTACAAGTCCATCGGTTCAGTCCCCAGCACCACCCCCACCCCAAAGTAAATGAACTGATCAGGACCGGAGAGATGACTCGGCAGCTAAAAGCACTGGCTGACCTTCTGGGAGACCAGGGTTCAATTCCCAGAACCCACTTGGTGTCTCACAGTCATCTGTGACTCCAGTTCCTGAGGGCCTAGTACCATCTACGGGCATCCTCATGCACTGCATGCATGCACATGGTATACACACACACACACACACACACACACACAAACAAAAACAGGCTAAAAACCTATACATGTAAAATAAAAATAAATCTTTAAAATAAATAAATCAATCAAAAATTATCAATTAATCAGTTAAACAATAATTCTATAGATTAATTTTACTTTTTATATAGTCCAGAGAGTGGACATTTAGCCATTGATTTGCATTTCATCCTCAGATGGCCTATGTCCTCTCCGACTTCCAGATATCATAAACATCATATCCTTTCATCTGGAACCCTTTTAAATATTTAAGGAGTCTGTGAGTTGGGAAGTCCTTCTGTACTGGGGGACAGGATTTTTATCTGCCAGATCCTAACTCTGTTGATTTCGATTGTGTTTAAAGCTTCATGAACATTACCCTGGTAGGTGTCAAGACAGGCAAGCCTGAGAGAGGGTGATTCTCCTGTACCATTGTACCTGGCAATCCTTCTGTGCTAAGAAAGCATCGTGTGTTTGTTGGCTGACAGCGGAGATAGAGCCTTCAGATATCTGCACAGTGGTTTCAAATCTGCTTCCCTTTCTAACCAAAACCCTCTTTAATCTGAGGGCACTGCTGCTTCAACGTGTCTGATAAAAGTTCATAGAGAATAACCTAGACTGAGCTCCCTTCCGAGGGCAGGGATGAAGGCTGCAGTGATACTGTTCAGAAAAGAGACCAGAAGACAGCTAGTCATACGGGAATACGTACGTCATGCTTGACAAGGAATTGGCTTATTTCTCAGGTATAATTAAACCAGTCATTTCTGAACTAGCTGCTTGGTAGTGAGGCAGCTTTGGCTGGCACTGCCCTTCCTTAATCTCACAAGCCATTCCCAGGAAACCTGTAGCCAGTTCTCAAACTGTGGGGTTGTGACACCACAGGGGGTCTCATATCAGGTATCCTATGTATCAGACATTTACGTTATGATTCATTACTGTAGCAAAACTTACAGTTACAAAGTAACAATGAAAATAATTTTACAGTGGGGGGGGGTCACCACAACATGAGGAATATGTATTAAAAGATTGCAGCATTAGGAAGGTTGAGAATTGCTACTGTAGACACACCATATCTCAGGACCAGAGCGTTGGCAGTGGCTAAACATGGAGATATTTGAGGAAAGATTCCAGAGTGGCTGATTGAGATGCTTTCCCAGCTGAGTGCACAGAGTCGCTTTTCTCTGCCTGTGGCTAAACCTGAAGTTGGTTTTCATGCTCGGAATCAAGCAGGTGAAAACCATTTCTTTTGTGGCTCCTAAATAAGACTTCTCGTCCGTGAAATGGGATGGAATGCCCCACCGTGATCCAATTGAAACTCATAACAAATAAACCATGTGAGAAGTATCTTGAATTAGGGGGAAAAAAGATCAAAGGTCTTTGTGTTCCAATTTAGTAGTGCTCAGCTCCTCCATGGGTGGGACTATAATCTATCTATTTTAGCATTCTTATTGATTTCTTGAAAATTTCATACATGTGTACAGTGTGTGTTCATCATATCCACCCCCCACTCCCTCCCTGCAGCTTCTGCCAGGACCCCCTCCCCACTCCCAACTTCATGTCCTTTTTTATAATCCACTGGGTTGAGTTAGTGTTGCCCATACGCACATGGGTGTTGGGAGTGGCCACCCCTCTGAAATAAAACAGTGGCTCTGGTGCCAAGAAAGCATCAAATGAGTGTGTGTGTGTGTGTGTGTTTGTGTGTGTGTGTGTGGTATGTGTGGTATGTGTGTCTGTGTCTGTGTGTCTGTATGTGTGTGGTATGTGTGTCTGTGTCTGTATGTGTGTACACACACACATACCTATGATATCTCTGTTCTACATATGGAATAAGTCGTACACAGTGATGCTATTCAACTCCATTCACTTTTGTGCATATAATGCATCCCCTTGCATCTTTATAATTTGTTTTAATTTTTTATTGGGTATTTTATTTATTTACAATACGGATGTCATCCCCTTTCCCCATTTCCCCTACCTAGAACCCCCTATCCTATGCCCCCTCTTCCTTTATGCTTTTATACCATTTTGACTGCATGCATGTATTAAGCATCTCTATAGTTAATGTAAACAGTAAAACTCCACTGTCTATATCTACCAGGTTTTCTTTATTCTCCTCTGTTGATGTGCTTAACCCTGGCGCATTCGCTGGCCGCCGTAAATAGTGCCACAATCACCTCAAGTGTGTAGGAGTTTCTGCTATATGGTGGCCTCGATTCCTTCAAGTATCTACCTGGGGAAATATACATGAATCACATGCTAATTCTATTTTTAGCATTTTGAAGAACCCCCATACTGTTTTTCCACTGTGGCTACTCTACTCTCGAGTGAATGGGGGGAGGGGCTCCTCGTCCCCATAGCATCATAGCCATACGTTTCGCTTCCTGATGGCAACCATGCTGCCTGGGATGAGATGGAATTTCAATGTTTTTTTGGTTTGATTTTTTTTTTCCATTTCAACTGTGTCTTTGTCATCTGTAGCTCCTTTTGGGAACTGACGGAGGCATCATTTTTTTTTTTTAGCACAAGTAAGAGATCATATGAAAATGTTTTGTGCTTTATAGGGACAAAAATACACTAATATAAATTCATTCAAGGGCCAGCAAGATGGCTCAGCAGGTAGAGATGCTTGCTTGCCAGCAAGCCCGGCAACCTGATCCAGTCTCGAGATCCTATTTGATAGAAGGAGAGAAGCAACTCTCTCAGCATGTCCTCTGACCTTCAAAGGTCATGGTGTACACACACACACACACAATGTAAAAGGTATTGTATTAAATAGTATTAAATATTTATTTTATTAAAATTTATTTAATAAATTTATTTATTAAAATAAAATATTTATTTAATAAAATTCACACATGCATAGAATGCTTGGATCTTACCCACTTCCTGGTCCCTCCTCTTCAATTCCTCCCTATTCTTCATTTCTCCCTCCAAACTTCAAGGGCCCCTTTTTTCATTTTTTAATCTAATACCCACCAAGTCTGTTTAAAGTTGTCTATATGCATGTAAGTGTGAGCCCAACTACTGGAGCATGGGCAGCCTGTCGGGCTCACATCCCTGAAGAAAGCTGACTATCCCTCTCCCAGGGGCTATCAACAGCCTCAGATGGGGGGCAGCTAATGAGCCTTTCCCCCTATTCATGCTGTGATTTTTGACTGCCTTGATCTTGTGCATGTTTTGTAGACATAGTCTCAGTCCTGTGACTTCATGTGCTCAATGGCCCTGTCCTATCCAGCAAATACTCTTTCAACATGTTATCCACTCCCTGTGGTTTTCTTACAGTCTTTCTGTCTCTGTCATGCCTGAGCCATGACAGACAGGGATATGGTTTAGAACTAATCACAATCATTCAGTTGTAGGGACTAGGGGTGTCATTTGGTGGCAGAGAATTTGCCTTACACGAACAGGACCCTAGGTTTTAGCCTCAGCATCAAAACAAACAAACAGATAAACAAATAAATGAATCCAGGATGCTAGTAAGTCTTGAGCCTTCTGATGCAGCGTGGCTGTGTTTCCACATAGCATTTTAAGTTTTTACATTTCTAAAGCCATCAGCATAATTTTGGGCAGTAGAGATGTTTCCTATGGCTTGGTAGCAACTTTAACCCACACAAATCTTGACATCTACTAGTCACAGGATCGGTTATCCGACTCTTGCTATTAGATATCTTATTGGTATCTATTCATATCTGTATCTCTTGCCACACAATACTCCACTCCATGATGTTCCTGATACCTTTGGGGATTTTTTTTTCTACTCAAGTCCTAGGTCAAATGGAGACAAGCTTGGCTATTCCAGGAGATTTTCCCAAGATGCTTCAGCACTACAGTGTAGCAGGATATTTATTCTGCTACATTGTATTCCCAGTGGAGCTCTGTGATTAGGCAGTAGAAGAGGAGGGAGAGAAAGAGAGGAAGGGGAGGGGAGAAAAAGAGGAAGAGGAGGGGAGAAAGAGAGGAAGGGGAGGAGAATACGGAGGCTATCAGCCATGGAGAACCACAGATGGGTCGACAGCTGTCTGGGTAACAACTTCTATCAAAAGGTTAGATATTGGGTGACAACTCTAATGTGTGGGCATCTTGTTGATTGAGCATTTCTAAATATATAAATCCTTTAGATAATCACTAAGCTTTAAGAGTCTCATTTCTACTGGGTACTGCGAGGATGGCAGACATTGGGGTTCAGCCGAGCTTTGTGGATGCAGCGTGGGGGATTGGCAGAGTCATCCCCCATGCTGGTGTCTTGTGGGTGCCAGGGCCTGCACATCTAGCTAGCCGGAGCTCCTGTCAGAGCCGAAGAGCGGCAAGAACATAGTAGCTGCCTGGGAACAAGCTGGACCAGGTGCCATTTTCTAAATATCCCCCTACACTACAGAGTATAAATATTTTAGAGGCAAGTGAAGGCCATGGAGAAAAACGAGAGCTGACTGGGGTGAGAGGTGATTCTAGTGGAAAAGAAATGGGCTGTCAGGGACATCTCAGTGCAACTGGTCAAAAGAGAGAGTACTGAAAATAATGGCCACTGTTTTGGAGATTCTCGGGGCCTCTGGGGATGACATTTTTCTGCGCTGATAGAAAAAATAGATCATATGCCTGGCAGTGGTGGCACACACCTTTAGTCCTAGCACTTAGGAGGCAGAGGCAGGCAGATCTCCGGGAATTTGAGGCCAGTCTGGTCTACAAAGAGACAGCCAGGGCTATCCAAAGAGAAACCCTCTGTGTCAAAACCAAAGATAGAGGGGCAGGGAGCAGGGAAGAGAAGGCAGAAGTAGACAGAAGTGCAGGCCACTCACTGGGAAACAGAAGAGTGCCAGAGGTGACCAGAAAGAGAGCAAGCATGGTGATGGCTGGCTGGGACAGGGGCAAGCTGCGAGATGAACCTCGAGGCTGTGAAGAGCTCCCATGTGGAGCAGGGACCTAAAGGGCTACACAAAGACCCAGCCAGACGAACTGAAAGTCTGGTGCTTAAACATAGTGAGGCCGTAGGGCAGTAAGTTTGGAGCAATAAAAAGAGCAGTCATCAACAATAGAGACTGTAATTCAGAAACAAATGAGTGAGGTCATAGCTCACGTTTCGTGGTGGCTCTTGTGGAAGGAGAAGAGTGTCTCAGAGCCATTTTCTTCCTCAATTAATAACGAAGATTAACTTGGTGGCCAAATTTAATTGAAGTTTCCCCTCCACTGTTCAGATAATGGATTTTGTCTTGAAACTGTTAAATTTGACAGAGAAATAGGCTCCGCTCACATGAGCAGAGCCAGCTGCAAATAGGACAGATCACCTCAAGAGGTTTCGTTTTCAAAAAATGAGTACTCAGACAGTCCTAAGGGTTTGGGTCTTCCATCATGCTTCACGGCACATGTACACATGCGCAAGGGCTTTGGTTCTCTCCTCATGCTTCACAGCATGCGTGCTGTGTGTGCACACACAAACACATACAACACACACACACACACCACCACCACCACCACCAGATAGAAAACTGCCTGCCTGTATCTTTGACTTCTTTGGGACAGTCAGTATCATTGTCTTGATCTTGAATTATTTTTCCCAATGCTTTGGGTAAAAATCGGTGTATGTTGTTGTTTTACTTACAGAAACTAATTTTATTCTCTGAAGGAAATATAAAGGGAAGCAGATGTGTCCACCGCTGCAAGCACAGTCCCTATAAATCTGAGAATTATAACTAGTTCTAGGTAGTCACTACTAGGGCATACTCAGGGTGTCACAGAACAATAAATACTGTTGCCTGTGGACAAACAGGCATACCCCTGATCTGTGCAGCAGCCAGTCCGTACACCAATAGTCAATAGGACAGTTCCTACCCTCAGGTGCCTGTCCCATCCCCCACACAGGGAGAGTTGCTTGGGGTGAAAGGTTATTGTTATTCTGAGCATGTTTTTAAACTCGAGTCCTGAGCTGCCACTAATAAGATATGAAGAGAAAAAATATGACAGTCAGGAAAGTATCTTGTGCTGAATTTTCTTTAGTTCTGTCTGAGAGAGCACTTCTGCTGCAGTGGGGAGCCCATAGTCTGGGGTAAATGCTTCAGAGGATTTGCAACAGTTGGGTCCCCAGACCTCTACTCTAAAAGACACTGTCACCATGGTGATGGGATATCACACCACCCTCACATGTTCTTTCATCTACTGTCCTACCTAAGGCCTACTAGGATGGTCCTGAGCCAGGCAGATGACACATCCAACAGTCTGAGTATCAATCCTTTGAGCCCCATACCTCTGCTGGGTTAAACATGCCGATAGGTATGACGCCACAGATGTTATAACTTGAGTCTACTGGCTTCATGAAAT
This sequence comes from Grammomys surdaster, assembly GCF_004785775.1. NCBI lineage: Eukaryota > Metazoa > Chordata > Mammalia > Rodentia > Muridae > Grammomys > Grammomys surdaster. Next base: position 3,849,536 of record NW_021604781.1, read on the forward strand.
CTAATCTGTGTGGGTCCCAGTTGTAAATTTGGGGGATCCACTAAGAAGCTAGAAGTGGGAAGTGATGTATTTAGTGTGCTTCTTGAATTCCTAGGATAATCTTGCCTTTGAGCCATAGGCCTCTGGAGACTTCTAGCTGAGATCTGGCCTGTTTGATCTGGCATGATTGGCCACCATTCTTCTTAGGCGTTACAGAGAGAGCACTTGGTGTGAAAAGACAGTAAAATGACAGGAAGCTAGAACACATAGCTAATAAGATACACAAGCAAGGCCACACCCTGTCCCTCTGTAGAAGCCTTCTGACAGGAGACAATTCTCCTGAGGGGCTGGGAGAGCCATGCTTTTTGATTCAAGGGGAGAAAAGCTGGCTTCAGTGAACTGCAGAGCTGGCTATATACCAGGCAGGGAGTGTCCCCATGCCCTACTGTTAGTGGAAGGAACCAGGAGTTGGGCAGGGCTACTGCAGCTCCATCAGGAGGCCAGCTCTTGGAGTGGGTTTAGAGAACAGCTGATACCATCTTTCAAAGTGAAGCAGTGTATGATTTAAATTATAAAAAATATAAAGAAGTGGTCATGTCAAGGCTGTACTTTAGTCGTTTGTTTAATTATGAAGAATTCAAGCATACACTATGAGAACCAGAGTAGCATCTCTGGCCACATGGTCAGTGTCAAACACATGTGGCTGATTTGTGACAACTCTCTGAACTTAGATTCACAGGCGATTGGCTGCAGGAGCCTTTTAAACCTGCAAATACCAACTCCACAGATACGCAAGCCAGTTTTGGCACAGGAGATGCACGGTTTTCTATATACTTTTTAATATTTTGTTTGGAGATAGGCTCCTACTACATAACCCAGTTTGGCCTTGGACTCTTTCTCTTTTAGAATATTTTTCTTTTTCCTTTAATATTTACACATGTATAACATATCTTAATCATACCTGTCTCAACTTTCCACTTACCCCCGGCCCCCATTACATTCCTTTCTGTTTCCCCAAGACCTGCCCCCCAACAAACACATCCACCACTCATTCCCCAAGCCCCTCATTCCATACTACAAGAACCCCAAACACATCCCCTCTCATGCCTCAGACCCTTCACACATCTTCTTCCCATCGTGGTATCCTCTTCTTTCAGGACCTCAGTATACTGAGAGATCCGTACTGACGCACAGGTGGTACTTGTAGTGTTCAAATGTCAAGTAGATCCTCTACCCAAAGCCACCTTCCAGGTGCACAGGGACACAGTCATTCCTGTAACATCCTACCCCCAGTAGTAAAGAGGTGGGGGACATCATCTGATGAGAGGGAGGGTCTGCTGACCAAAGTAGGTGCCAACAAAAGTTTACATGGAAGAACAGTTAATGTCAATCCCACCGGTGGGAATAAGACCACTACCACAGTTTGTGAACTGAAATCTGAAGCAAGCTTTATTAAATACTCACCAGGACAATGGACACTGGCCAGGTCCATACCCAGATTTCCCAGAGTATGGCTCCAAATTACATTAATCAGAGGCTTATTATGGCAAAACCCACAAGGCTATGTGCCTCCCACCTTCATCCAATCAGGGTCAAGCATGCATCCTGACACACTTCCTGCCTATGTACCTCCACCTACATGTGTGTGTGCAAATGGATCAGCATGAAGCACAGTGTGTATGAGCTCCCTGCCATATGCAGTAAAGAATTACTTTGGAATGTGGCTGGCCTGGACACACGCTTGGGCACGCACTCATGCGTGCACACACACACAAGCACACATGCACACACACGCGCACACACACACACATAGCCGCAGCAGCAGCTGGATCCTCTTTTGAGGAAGAATGAGAAGGGAATTCTTCTGTAGGTGTGGCCTGTGACATGTGACAGCATTTGCTTCGGGTTGACCTTGGGTCTCACACATTGAAGGATTCCCAATTTTTGAACTTACATGTATAAGTATTTGTGTTGCTGTAGTACCAAGCCACAGAAAACTATCACAGAAGCCAGGGTGCCAGCTCTGTCATCATGTATGCCTTTAAAGCATAGATACTAAGAATCACTGGCTTGCATATTTGTGTGTCTCGGTGTCTGTCGTGGTTGAAATAAAAGCTCCCAACACGAGAAGAGCTCGTAAAATTGTCAGGAGAGGTGACTGATAGTACCATAAGTGTACTTAATGGCACAGAATTATCCATTTAAAATGGTAAATCTTGTCAGTATTTTCCACAATAAAATTTTATTATTTGTTTATTTATTGAGATGGGCTCTCATTGTGTAGGCTTGGCTGGCCTGGAACTTGAATGTAAACCAGACTGGTTGGGAACTCACAGAACTCTTCATACCTCTGCCTCCCAAATGCTGGGATTAAAGATGTGCACCACCACATCTGGCAAATGTGTGTGTGTGTGTGTATAC
>NW_021604781.1:3852335-3866966 GCF_004785775.1 Grammomys surdaster
TTAGGGTTTTATTGCTGTGAAGAGACACTATGACCAAGGCAACTCTTATAAAGACAACATTTAATTGGGGCTGGCTTACAGGTTCGAAGGTTCAGTCCATTATCATCAAAGGAGGAAGCATGGCAGCATCCAAGTAGGCATGGGGCTGGAACGTCTGAGAGTTCCACCTCTTGTTCTGAAGGCAGCTAGAAGATTGGCTTCCAAGCAGCTTAGAAGAGAGTCTTAAAGCCCAAACCCACAGTGACACACTTCCTCCAGCAAGGCCACACCTCCAAATAGTGCTACTCCCTGGCCCAGGCATATTCAAACTACCATTTATATTAATATTAATCTATACATTTTAATTTTTAGCTCACACATGCACACACAAGGTCTCGTGTCTAACCCTGCACCTAGCCCTGCTCTACCACAGGACCTTTAAATATTGAAACAGACAGAGGTTGCTGCCTGTCTGGAGCCTCAGACAAGCAGGAGCAGCGTGTGGAGCTTCAGTCATGCACATGGCTCAGTGTAAAGTGGCTTTGCACCATGTAATGGGCTGTGAAAGGAAGAAACTTGGGCCTTCGCAGGCTTGAAAGCTGGGACACAGAGCTGGTATTGGAGGCTGGCTCCCAAGATCTCCCTGAGGGAGTGATGGCACGGCTGTGGGCAGTGATGAGGCAGAGGGGACCACTGACCCAATTTCTCCCCAGGTGGCAGCAGCCACATGCTGGCCAGCCCTCCACCCAGCCTGTAGGCTGGGCACAAAACGGCCTCTCACTCTTGGATGAACAGAGAAAATTCCAAGTAGAAATATTCACTTATAGTTGTTGCAAGGATGTCTGTGGGACCTGATGGCCGCCTCTTCTCAAATTATTGATGTTAATGTTGGCATTTTAGCTGGATTTACAAAGAACTGCTTTGGCTCACTAGCCAATAAGAACACAGTATAGTCCCCAGATGAGAGAGGGCAGTTAATTCCTAAGTCTAGGGGTGAGGGGGAGACCTCAGGGGTGTGGACTGAGACTATTATGATACCTGTCAGGCTGGTGCTCAAGAAGGCTGGCACAAGTTCAAGGCTAGCCAGGGCAGGGATGGGGCTTGCATCAGCCTTCGGTATGTGTTGTCTCTGTGACTGGAGATGTGGGGAGCCATGGGTCTGTGTGATTGGCTAAATATATATGAAGTTTTTCGAGGATATTTATTTACACTGGCCAAATAAAATTTTACTTACATACATTCGTTCATGTATGTATATGCATGCATATATGTATATCTTTTACATTTTTCAAAATCCCTGTACTAGTTTGCTTTCTGTTGTTGTAATCAAGCACTGATGGAAACCAACTTTGGGACAGAAGAAGTCCAACATCAAGAAAAACCATGGTAGGAACTGGAACAGACCCCAGAGGAATGCTGCTTTCCGGCACGGTCCTTATGGCTTTCTGTACCTTTCCTGTGGAATCCAGGCTCTGCCCAGTCAATAGCACTGCCCATACTGGACTAGGCCCTCCCTCCTCCATAATTTAAAAATTGAGAAGATATCCCATAGAGATGCTCACAGGCCAGTCTGATGGAGGCAATTCCTCATCTGAGGTTCCCTCTTTCCAGGTGTGTCAAGTTGATTTCTGTGCTGGTTTGAATAGGTATGGCACCCAGAGACTTGTGTTTAAGTGCTTGCCCCATAGGGAGTGGCACTCTTAGGAGGTGTGGCCTTGTTAGAGGAAGTACATTACTGTGGGGTTGGGCTTTGAGGTCTCCTATGCTCAAGCTATGCCCAGGGTCGCACAGTCTCCTGGCTGCCTTTGGATCAAGATGTAGAACTCTCAGTTCATTCTCCAGTGCCATGTCTGCCTGGACCCTGTCATGCTTCCTGCCATGATGATAAAGGACTAAACTTCTGAGGTTGTAAGCCAGTTCCAACTAAATGTTTTCCTTTGTAAGAGTTGCCATGGTCAAGATATCTCTTCACAGCAATAAAAGCCAAACTAAGACAATTTCCAAGATCAGCCATCACAGTCTTTAAAACATGTTTTACCTGCTGTAGCAAAAACAAAAAAAAACAAAAGCACATACACACAAACGCGCATGCACACGCACACACACACACACCACCAAAAACAACAAAAAAACCAAAAATACAAACAAAGATAAGTAACTAAATAATGCCACACTGGGGGTCAGCCAGGCTTCCTGGAGAAATCACAGCTTGATGGCAGAGAGTGGCAGTCTGCAGATCCTTGTCACTGCTGAGATTATTTTTGCAGTGTCTTGTGACAGTCAAATCACATAGCCCAGTTCACCAGTTCCTCCTGGCAAGTAGGTAACTAGAAAACTGTCCTCCTCATCGGTCTAGTAAGCCGACTTTATTTTATTTCTACATGAAAGGAATTAGAAACATATGCCTTTCAACTTTGCTTCTATCAAGTCCCAGTACACAAACTAAGTGATTTGTAAGCTTTATTTTTGTTTGTGTGCACGTGTGTGCGTGCGCGCGCGTGCATGAGTGCAGTGCCCTTGGAGGCCAGAACAAAGCATCGGGTCTCCTGGAACTAGGGTTATTGGCCATTGTGAGCTGTCAAATGTGGGTGCTAGCAACCAAATTCCAGTTCTCTGGAGGAACAGCTTTAACTGCTGAGCCATCTGTCTAGCCCCAGCATCCATCTGTCTATTCATCCATCTATCCATCCATCTATCCATCCACCCATCCATTTTCCTTCCTTCCTTCCTTCCTCCCTTCCTTCCTGCCTTCCTTCCTTCCTGCCTTCCTTCCTGCCTTCCTTTCTCTTTTGTTTGTTTTCCTTTTTCTCTATTATTAGCAGTTGAACTTAGGGCCTTGCGCATGCTAGACATGTGCTCTGCCACTGACCTATGCCTCAGCTCTCACATACTAAAATTTAAAAATAAAAATAAATGTCGTAGTTGTTAGTATGAGGTTTCCACCATAAACACAGGGCTGCTTATAGCATCAGCTGCTTAGTATAATTTGTAAATATTTATTTATTTCATCCACATAGAATCTTCTCTCTGTGCCTGGCTTCCAGGACTTGGCATAGCATCATTCCGGTTCATACCGGGCGTTCCAGAGGACAGGCCTTTCTTCTCTCTTTCAGGCTGACTAGTATCCCACTGTGTAGAGTTTCCGTGTATTCACTGATAGTTGTTAGGGTATTCTTGAGTTGGTATCATGGACAGTGCCTCAGGGAACATGGTCATGCAGATGTGTATCATAACGAATTCACTTCTTTGCAATATAATTCTGCTTCAGAAGCAGAATTGCTGGTTTGTGTGAGTTTGTATGCTGTTGGTTTTGGTTTGGTTTGGTTTTTGGTTTTAGAGCAGCCACCATATCATTTTCCTTAAAGTAATTTTACTTTTTTTTTTTTTTTTTTTTTTTTTTTTTTGCTCACCATTTATAATGGACATCGTTTCTCTAGGTCTACCAAAGCTTATCTTTTGTCTTTTTGACAAATTTCATTTCAGCCTAGATGAGGGGAGATTTCATTTTGAATTTAGTTTACGTTTTCCTGAATGTCAGTTCTTCACGTTGAGCAGAGAGGTGTAGACTAAGGAGACTGTCAAGAGCCCAGCCAGCAGGTGCACACCTGCAATCCCACCGCCGTGGAAGTTAGAGGGTTCAAGGCTAGCCTAAGGTGACCTTGTTTCAAAGAACCAAAAACAGCAAAAAGAGTTGGGATAGAAATGGGGCTGAAGGGATGGCTCAGCAGTTAAGAGCATGCCCTGCTCTTACAGAGGACCCCAGTTTGGTTAAGAGCATCTCATAACTGCTTGTAACTCCACTTCCAGGGGATTCAGCACCTTCTTCTGGCCTCTGTGGGCACTGCCCTCATGTGTACAGACTCACACATATATATTCATAATTTTAAAAAAATCCAAAGAAGAAAGGTTAAAGTCAGACTAGCAAAGGAATACTTTTTAACGTAGTTAAATACCAGCACTCCCTTGTTCTATAAAGGGAAAAAAAGCGAATGAGAAAATTATAATAGTAATGGCATTTCTCTTACAGTGTTCACAAGCCTACATAATTACTTTCGTATATGTTTTTCCCCCTGTAGGAAAAGCCATTGACGAAATCTCTGCAGCGTGGAGAGGACCCCCAGTTTGATCAGGTATGAGGCTGCTGCTGTGCGTGTTGTGTGTTTTCTATTTATATCAAAACGGACAAAACAGAAGGTGGGGCTGTAACTGAGTGGCAGAGGGCTTGCCTCAAGTGGAGGTGAGGAGGAGATACCAGGAACATAAGATACAGACAGAGAGGCAGGGATGGTCACTGTGACGCTGAGGAACTCCCTCGAAGCCATAGGTGTGTGGTTTTAATATGACTTCGGGGGCGGGAGATATGGTTCAGAGGTTAAGAGGACCCAGGCTTGGTTCCCACATACCAGTTCCAGGGGATCCAACAATGTTTCCTGGCTTCGGCAGTCACAGCATGCACGTGGTACACACACATGCATCAAGCAAAAACATACACATAAAATAAAAGCAAAATAAATCTTTCAAAAAATACTGTCCCCTTGGCATCTGAAGCTGGGTATTAGAGACATTCAGGGGATGCACTGTGGGTTGGGTTAGAGAGGGCTGGAAAGCCAAAGAAGAATATAAGTGGGCCCCTGGTGTTTCGTTTTGTTGTCCTAAATCTTTGTATGCCAAAATTAGAGACCAAGAAAAGGGAATCCTGTTGTAGTAACCAATTAATCTCTACTCAAAACCACCCTAGTGGTGACTTCGGAATGCGTTCTTCGTTACCTGCCCCAATATTCGGAGTTCCCGAATTGAAGACACACACGCACAAACGCAGTTGTATTTTTAATATCCCTTAAACAGCTCAATGGCTAGGCCACTCACTTTCTAACCTCCATGTGGCTGTCCTACTTTCCGATAATCCCAACTCATCACCTACTAAAACCTATATCCATCTTGGCTGCCCTGAACCCAGACCTGCAGCCCTCCTGGGCTCCTCCCTCTGTCTCCCTGCCCAGCCGTTGGCTGCCCGTAACTTTATTTACCAATCAAAACCAACTGAGGACAGGAATCTTCAGCTCCTTTTGTGCAGACCTGTGGAGTCCCGTGTAATTTGGTGTGTGTGTGTGGGGGGGGCAAATTAACATAATACAAGCAGCACTAGACCAAACCCACAACAGAATCCCACTGAAAAATCAACTTCCTCTAAATTAGTTGTAGTCTGTGATGACCAGGTCTCTACACCAGGGCTTGGTTTTAATGTCGTCCACTCATTTCCAGGCCGCCAGGATTCATGGCACACACCTGTAACCCCAGCCCTTGCGTGGTGGAAACAAGTGTGAGCTACAGAAGAAAGCCCTGCCACTAGAACAGATCGAGAGATGCAGATACAGTCAGTGGTAGAATGCTTACCCAGCATGCCCTAGTTTTAATCCATAATCCTGGAGAGAGATTGGGGAGGGGGTGGGGGAGGAAGGAGAGACAGAGAGACAGAATATAATTAACAAGAGTTGAACTGACAAGTCTGAAAGAGTAAAATGGCCTCAACAATCATAAAAGCATGGAACCTTAGGCTCCAGTGGAGAAAATAGTAAATTAAAAAAAAAAAAGAAGTTAGTAGAAAAAAAGTAAAGAAAATCAAGCCTAGAAAAGGTCATCAACATCCAATAGCAAGGGACTGAGCAAGGGACACTGGATGGGAGAGAGCCTGGTCCTGTCACTTCAGAGGGACTTTAGAGGTCTCTAGGAATGATCTGTAGCAGGACGTTTGAGGAAACTGCATAGGTGTCATGGTGCTGCCCTGGTGGTATATGACATAAGGACAGTGTCTTCAAAATCTCTTAGTGGGTGCCCGTGTCTGAGGCCAAATACTGCTCAATGTTCTACGGCCTAATGAACTCTCAGGCTTTATGGTCTGGGGACCCTACAGAAGGAAGCTGCAGAGCTTCGTGTGTACAACACAGGGGGACACCTCAGGCCTCACGCATCTGGAGTGTTGCAGCAATATCATCCACCACAGAGATGCCATTCTCTGCGATCCATGGTGCTCCCTGACAGTCACAGGGTGGTGCTCAGTCCTGCCTCCTGAGCTGCTATGGCCTGGCCTTGCCCTGGGACCCCCGCCCTTCAGCCCTGTGTTGTCAGTCGTGGTTGTGACCGTTGCTCGGTTTGTCAGAGATCCTTGGTGGAGGTGTCCGTGGTGTTTGGTGCTGCCATTTTGTAAGTGGCAGGTGTGGGCTCTTTCTACGTCCTTCATGATTTATCATTCACTTTGTGTGATTTTTCATTAAATTTTATATTCTTAGACTCTTTATCCTACTATCACTACCCTTTCTTGGGAAAACAAATTTTTCTAGCTAAATATATCTCCTTCTTTATTCTCTCAATTCATCTAAATTAACGCTGCTGCGAGGAGTACTTATCCCAAATCACTGAGCTTGTAGCACAGCAGTGAGGCATACTTATCCCAAATCATCCGGCTTAAATACACTTTGTTCTTTCATTTAGCCTTTCATTCAACATTGTAGAAACACACTACCGTTTGGAGCTAGACAGACCTAGGCTTAAATCTCAGCTTGTGCACTGAATTCACTAGATTATTGTTAACCTTGTGACACACAGTGTAACCCATGGACCTGTGTTGTGAACATCACCTGGCAGTCCAGAGCTACAACCCAACCACAACCTCATGTTGTCAGGTCCAGGATCTGACGGGGGCTAACAGAAGGCTGGGAGGTTAAAGAGATCTTTGACTCTTCAGTTGTAGACTCATGAGACATATTTCTTTCACTCCAGAAGAAGGCTGCTGACCAGACAGTCACCAGAAGGCACCCAGACACATGCTGGCACTCATGGGCTACATGGTAGCAGGCACTTGAGCTTACAGAAAACCACACACAGGCAGGCTGGCTAAGGCTGCTACTCTGCCCTCAAGGCCATGTTCATATAGAACCCATACAAAAATGTCACTTGCTAAAAGTAGTTATATGCTAGATTATATCACTGTTAATTTGGGTCCCCAGACATCTGGTGTCGGCAATTTTGTACTAACCCTGACCCGTCCCCCCACCCCACCTCCCACTCACCATGTCTAGTGTCAGCCATGTTTTAGCTAACTTGTAGTGGATATCCATAGCAGCACCATATTGTCTGAGCATAGACTGGCTCTTATAGCCTTTTGCTCTCTACACACATTCACTAAAAGCTTGAGACGGCCCATTCTGTACTGTCGCCGTCTGTAGATGCTTCGAGTGGGAGCAAATGGTGAGACGGTTACCCAGATCCATAAGACACATAAAACACGTAAGACACATAAGGCCCTAGTGCCAGTGGGATGCCTCTTCATCCTACACTTCCCAGTATCAAAACGGCCTAAGTGACAATCTCATGTAAACACCAGGAGACTGTGCTCCTGAAGGGGCCATGGGAGACCTTTGAAGAATAGAAATATTGGGGGAGGGGCTTGGCATTGATGAAGATTTGACATTAAATAAAGCAGAGGCAAGGAAACGCATACAAAGGATGGTTAGTACTAATATAATTTAAGAATAATGAAAGAAGTAGAAACAGGGTAACCCAATGCAGACCGACTTTTGAGGCAATTTGCACTTAGTTCAATAAAGAGTGTCTGGAATGTGTGTGGTGGCTAATCCTGGTGTCAGCTTGACACACTGGGGAAGAGAAAACCTCATGAAGAATCACTTCTATTAGAATGGTGTATTGGCACATCTGTGGGGGCATTTTCTTAATTGATGCAGGACAGCCCAGCCCACTTTGGGTGGTACCACCCCTGGGCAGGTGGGCTGTATAATAAAGGTTGCAAGCCAGTCAGTAACGTTGCTCCATGGTTTCTCCATCAGTCCGTGCTGCCGTGTTTGTGCCTTGAGCCTTTGAGATCCTTATTGATGGCTGTAAGCTATAAACCAACCTTTTCCTCCGCAGCTTGGTTTAAGTCAATGTTTTATGACAGCAAGAGAACTCTACCTGGGGCACAGTGTAAGGGTACAGACCTGATACAGGTCCTGTCCTCAAGAGGTTCCCAGCCCCAGAAGGAAGAGTATATCTTACACTTAGAATTCCACCATAGGAAAGCTAGAGGTATATATCAGGTTACGAAGGGGTTTAGAGATGAGAGCAGCTCGTGAATGTCACAGAGAGTCATCAAAGAGTAGTGACCTAGTCATCCAGAAGAACAGGATGGGCCAAGGTTAACCCATGCACAGAGGTTTTAGAGAGAAGAGTATCATGGCAGGTATGGCAGTGCGAAGTTGGGAGGATGTTTCGTTTCAGTGGGTCACAGGAGCCACCCCAGAGGGCTCTGATCCCAGAGGGCTCCTACTGTGTTCTATAGATTAGAATTACCAAGAAGAGGAAAGCTATGCTTATGGAGTGGACGGTGGGAAAGGCTATGGATTAGTTTTAGGTCGGGGATAGGAGAATCTAGAGAAATAACAAGATTGTTCATTTATATGGTCACTCAACAAACAGATCTGAAAGGGAGAGCAAACGAATGAAGAATACGGGAAACCTGAAAGGGTTCATACTAAAAGTTCTGGGAGCTGACTGGAATGGAGCAGTATCATAGGGTCCTAGAGAGGAAATCCTTTCAAGGAAAAACCCACTGGAGAAAAGCATGCTGGAACCCAGGAGAAGCCTAGGAAGATACAGCTGTCCAGGGCACGAGTAAAGGGACATGACCACAACAGAGAAGGCATGTGAGGGAAATCTTGGCTGCAGAGCTATCTGTTGGAGTATTGGGGTTAGATGCTTGAGATCGGGCCTTCCTATGAAGCCTTGGCTCACCTCGAATTCTCCCTCTGGACTCTTACCTCTTCCCAATGCTAGGACTCCAGATGTGCACAGCTGTGTACCACTGTGCACAGCTGTGGAATACATTTTTCCTGGCTGATAAGTCCATGTTAAGTGGTCTAATGGCCTTGCTTTCACTCCTAAGTTTTTATCCTTCACCAAGACTGGCAACCCTTAAAGAGCAGCCAGCATGCCAGGGCAGGACCACGGCGCCCACAATGGGGTGGATTTTTGTGATATGCAAAGAATTTGCTATGAGCTGTGAGGTAGCTATTTTACCTTCAAGCAGCTCTCTTCTGTTATCAGATTTAACAGACATCCTTTTTCTGTTTGTTTTTAAAGATATGGCTTTTTAAAAATCCATTTTATGTGTATGTATGTATGTATGTATGTATGTATGTATGTATTCCTGAGTGTAGATATGGGTACCCTGTGTGTGCAGGAGCCCCGGGACTCCATAAGAGGGCATACAACTGGAGTTGCATGCGGATGTGAGCCACAGAGTGTGGGGTCTGTAAACCAAACTCAGTCCTCTGGAAGACAGCCCGTGCTCATAACTGCTGAGCCACCTCCTCCATCAAACAGTCGCTGACATGTCACAGGTGGACCTGGGTGGGTAGTGAGCAAATGCAGACAAAGAGAAATAAATGCTAATGTTCAGTAATGCCCCTTTACTGGGGAAGATGTCAGTGCTTCCTTTACAGAGGATGGATACATGACAGGCACTAGACACGTGCACCGAAGAGACAGCTGCAGAATAAGCACTAAATATCCTTGCATGTGCTTTCCAGCTGTGCACATACACATGTGCATTCCGGCTGTGCACATATGCGTTCTCTGACCTTAGCTTTTAGACTGTAGCTTATGTGCTGTCTGATAGTGGACAAACAAGACTGAAATGCGGACTGTTTCACTAGCTGGACCACCCCCACCTTCACCCCAAACTTAGTGTTTTGGAACAGCCTCTGCTGGGGAGTGGAGGCCACTTCCTTTTTATGTTTCATTGTTCCCCAAAGGAGCTATGGCTGGAGCATCGGATGAAAGTCCAAACATCAGAACCATATCTTAATTGTTCGAGGTAAATTGTCTCACTGTGCTTTGCACATTGCATAAGGAGGAACATAGGAGCTAAGAGAACGTGCTAGAACCCAACTGGGTCAGGGCATTGGCATGGAACCCTAGAAATGACAGACCTTCAGGAAGAACCTTCAGCAGATAAGACTATAGCCAAGGCTACCCCTTAGCTTCTGCATTTTGCACCTGCTGATGTGTCAGACAAGAAGTGGCAGAGTGTGGCCACAATAGACATTGGATTTTGAGGACTAAGGAGAGAGCCGAGAGTGAGGCAGGGAGAGCGGGCATCTCTGGTGTGTGAGAGAGATTGAGAATACTTGAAGAAAGGACAAAGATGTGGAGGTGGGTGAACAGAGGAGAGCAGAGTCAGGTGAGGCCTGCTCGGCTCTCACAGACCCACCCAGACTGAGTGAGTGCCTGGCCAATGGCTATGTTCATTTTCACGTGCTGTCCTGAGACTTCTGAGAAAGATGGACACTGTAGCAATAGGCTTCATCCAATAACGGATTCTGAATCCAGGATGGTTCCAGCTATGATTCTCAGGGTCATTTCTTGTTGGCTTAAGAGTGAGTCATAGCCCAAAGCAAACTTGGGGATCAGGCGTTCGCTTCCTCCCTCCCTCCCTTCTTCCCTCAGAGTCCAATGGCAGGCAAGCATGCCTTGCTCAGCCTCCTCTGAATCAAGCCACGGGAAGCTGGGAGGTACTTGACTGTGTGCTTATGTGCCGGACTCAGAAGCATGCAGCATAAGCTAAGCCCCCGTGAATTCCCCAAGTTGCCCTGAGAGTCAGTGCTTGGATAGGAGGTAGTTAAGGCATCCCCACTGCTGTTGCCCTTGAAATGCATTTGTCTGGCTCTGGTAGATAAAATTCTATCATTGGCTTTGGTAGGTCGATCAATAATCTCGTCAGAGTTGTCTGAGTGATATTAATTAGTATAAGGCAACAGGCTTTTTTTTTTTTTTTTTTTGTTTTTTTTTTTTTTTTTTGTTTTTCGAGACAGGGTTTCTCTGTATAGCCCGGGCTGTCCTGGAACTCACTCTGTAGACCAGGCTGGCCTCGAACTCAGAAATCCGCCTGCCTCTGCCTCCCGAGTGCTGGGATTAAAGGCGTGCGCCACCACCGCCCGGCTGGCAACAGGCTTTTACTGCAATTTCAGACATGCATATTTTTGGTTGATTGACCTTACGCTCCCCCCCCCGGCCCCCATGACCACTTACACTGCCCCCTTCCACCGTGTTCCCTGTTCCCTTTCATACCAAATGCCTCTGTTACCCTCCTCACCCCTCCCTTAGAGCCCACCCCCACACCTGGCTCATAGAGCCCTTTCTAGTTTCTCAGCCCCTGCTAGCTCTCACTTCCACAGAAACACACACAGATAAAAATGTAAATCTGGCTCCACATCTGAGAGAGAACATGCAGTGTGGGTCTTTCAAAGTCTGTATTGCCTCGATCAATAGAATACCTTCCAGTTCTGTCCATTTTCTTGCAAGTTTTGTGATTTCATTCATGGCTGAATAAAATTCCATTGTCCATATGTGTCTCAGTTAAGATTAACATTGCTGTGAAGAGACATCCTGACCAAGGCAACTCTCATAAGGACAACATTTAATTGGAGCTGGCTTACAGGTTCAGAGATTCAGTCTATTATCATCATGGCAGGAACGTGGCAGTATCCAGGCAGGCCTGGCACTGGAGGAGCTGAAAGTTTTACATCTTAATCTGAAGGCCGCTAGGAAAAGGGTCTCTTCCACCCAGAGCGGACCTGAGCATCGGACCTCAAAGCCAGCCTACCTTGTGACACATTTCCTCCAAAAAGGCCACACCTATTCCAGCAAGGCCACACCTCCTAATGGTGTCATTTCCCATGAGCCAAGCTAACTCAAGCCACCACAATATATACTTCATGTGTTCATTATCCTTTCATTCACTGATGGACTCTAAGCTGCTTCCACTTCCTTGCTGTTGTGACAAGAGACACGAGCGTGTAACTCTGGGGCAGGACAGAGAGCTTATTAGGTATATGTCCCAAAGAGGTATAGCTGGGTCTATTTTCAGTTCCTGAAAATGTTTTTTAATTAGTGTCATATAATAATTGACTTCATAACAACCTTTTCATTCGTGTACGTAGTGTATCTTGATCACATGTATCCATTACTCTTTTTTTCCCTCCCACTCGTTTTAATCCCCTGCCTCTTCCCAGCTAATGACTCCATCTGCATTCATGTCTGTTTGTATGCCAGTGTATGTGTGCGTGTGTGAAAGTGTGTGTGTATGTGTGAGTATATGTGTGAGTGTGTGAGTGTATGTATGTGAACTTGTGTGAGTGTGTAAGTTTGTCTGAGTGTGTGTGTGTGTGTGTGTGTGTGCCTCAGAGAGACAGGAAAAAAAGGAGAAAGAAGATGAGGAAGGGGAGGAGGAAGAAGCAGATGAGGAAGGAGAGGAAGGGGAGGGAGAGAAGGGGAGGAGGAAGAAGATATTGGAGAGGAAGAAAGGGAGGAGGGGAGGAAGACAAAGAAGAAGGAGAAGGAAGAGGAGGAAGAAATGAAGGAGGAAGAAGTCGAGGAAGAAGAGAAGATAGGGATGAAGAAGAAGAGGAGACTCAGGATTTTCATTAGGGTTTTTTACACAAATGTGATGTGTTGGAGGGGAGGTATTTACAGGAGCAGGGACACCTTACCGGAGGTTAGACCACTGAAGAAAAGTGTTTTTCCCTCTGCCTCAGGGATCGCCTCCCTTCCACAGCAGAAGCCTCCACCCTGGTTTCCATAGGCACGCACCAGTGTCTGTTCCTGCCACGCCTGAGCGTTCTTCTCTCCCCATGCCCTCAGCCCCACGCCCTCACCCTGTGCCCTCTCCTCCTCAGTTTTCCTAGTGACAGCTGTCCTCACTGGAGTGTGGTGGCTGCTCTAGGTAGTCTCCTCAAGTGTTCAAGGATGTTGAACACGTTTTAAAGTTTTTCAATTTTATGCATATATGTGACTGATTTTGATTCGGGTCTTTATTGTCAGCCTGTTCCCACCAAGTCCCCTTCCTGGGCTCATGTCTGACTATGTCTGTCTGTCTGTCTGTGCCCCACTGCATTTACTTTGATTTGCACATGTGAACTTGATTGGGGTGTCATTTACTCCTGCAAGGGCAACACTTCCCAGGAATCAGACCCCGTCCTCCAGCAGCCATGAGCCTATAGTTCTTCAGGGAGGTGTGGGGCTTCATCCCCTCCCCCCATGACACACTGTTGGTGGCACTGACTCAAGGGCAGATCACCATTTCTGCTGTGCGATGAACACTTTTACAAATACTTACTAGCCACTTGCTTTTCTTCTCATGTGAACTGTCAACCGAGGTCACTGGCTTATTTACTGTTCAGAAGTTTGGGGTTTGGGGTGTTGAATTTTTGCAGGTCTTCACGTGTTCTGGACACTAACTCCTTGTCTGAGGATAGTTAACAACAGTTCTCCGGCTTCCCCATAATTTTTTCTGCTGTGCAGAAATCCGATGTGTTTTATGTCTGAAGTTTCATTTCAATATTTAGAAACAGAAGAACGAGACCGATATTCTAGAAGGGTTGTGTGTCCTGCGTTTTATAGCGTCTCGTTTTGTCCTCATTTTAAAGCCCAGTGAGATTAAGTATTCCCTGGCTAGGCTTACGACTCAGAGCTTCAGAGAGAAGGTACTGTGCCAGGCCCGTAGAGCTGTAATGTGAAGCCAAGACCTTCGGAGCTTCTCAGTGCCCTTGGGAAATGATGGAAATGTGCCAGGTGAAGGCTCAGGCATCTCGTGCTGGGCTCTGAGGATCTTCAGTTGCAAGCGTTTGCTCGGAGTATTGCTTACACCCATTGCTTCTGTTATTGCTGTAATTTCCAGACAATGTACTCAAACGTTCTGAGTAGCTTCTTCCTTGGGTTTCCTATAGGTACTGTCTGTCTTGTACACCGTTAGAGCAGCTTAGGTTGTTAATATGTGAAAAAGAATACCACCTATTAGCAGAGAACTCATGGTAAAATGCATCCGTGTGCTAGAGTTGAGAAAGCATCATGAGCACTTACAACTGTCTCAAAAAGGAACCATGAGCCTGTGGTGTTTCAGCAGTCACTGTAGTGTCCAGTGCAGTGAACACCTATTTAAAGTGGATAAGTGGGGCTGGATAGGTTGCTCAGTGGTTAGAGCACTGGCTGTTCTTACAGGGGACCTGGGTCCCATTCTCAATATCCAAATGGTGGCTCACAATCATCTGTAACTCCAGGTCCAGTAGTTCTGACACCCTCTTCTGGTCCCTATGGGCACTACATGCACATGGTGTACGTACATAGAGGCAAACACACAAAATAAGAAAAATTACTAAGTCTTTAAAAATGTCTAAGTGAAAATGAATAAGCAATTAAGGACAAAAAAACCAATGTTGCATTTGTACTTCATTAGTGTTATTCGGCATTACTGAAATAATTCTCTAGTAGATCGGTATGTGCCATAAAACCAAGGTATTAAAACAACAACAGCAAAATGATTGCTAATCTTCTAGGGAAAAAAAGTACTAAATTAAATGTTAAAGGTTGTTACCACTTACACAGGAGTGTAGTGTCAATATTTTCAGAATTTACGCGGTACGTACCCTGAGCCCCAGTGTCGCTTGACACGTGAACTCACAAAACTGAACCATCACTAGGGCGACTTTAAATTGACCATTAAGTGTGCCACTCGTGACAAACCTGTCTTGTGACTATAAAATATGGAATGACCTCATGAAGTAAGTATCCGAACATCTATGTGAAGTAAGTATCCGAACATCT
>NW_021604781.1:3866976-3873605 GCF_004785775.1 Grammomys surdaster
TAAGTATCCGAACATCTATGTGAAGTAAGTATCCGAACATCTATGTGTGAAGTCTCCCTCTTTGTGTTCTGCAAGGATAACGAAAGGTTTCAGGAAAGCCACCCCCTTCTTCGAAGCATAACGGACAGTGTCTTTTAGCTTACTCACACATAGAAAGCCAAAGCAAAGATTAGAACATTTGCAAAGTACATTTAGTTCTCTTATATACACCCCCAAAAAGAAAACACCCTTTGAAATGAGCCTGGGATTCCACATACTCCATCTCCACCTGCTGCCCAGTCTCTGCCCATCCACGGTAGAAGAGCATGATTATTTAAAGGAAACAAGGCCATCTTTGTGCTGGGCCTGCCTGTTTTCAGCAGAGTACAGAACTGGGATTCATGTGGCCATTGGCTTCACTTCCCATAAAGGGAGGAATCCAGAAGCCAAGCCAGCGAGACCTTCCTCCCTTCCTGGCTTTGAGGGTCAGGCCTCTGCAGATCCCACCCTTCCTCCAGAAAAGCCTGGTTCCCAAGGGGCAGGGACAAAGAGATGGAAGAGGCACATCTGTCACCCTGCTGACCTGTCATTCCCTCTGAGATACTCTCTCAGCGCCTGTGCTAACGAAAGTGCCTACAGATGAGACAGGCTTTGTGGTCATTTTTTTTTTTTAACAAGCAGAGAATTTTTCTCTTAATTTTTATAGGCAATTTGTGGAATCCCTGCCTCTTTGTTGCTATGATAAAGACCATGGTCAAAGCAACGGAGGGAGGAAAGGTTTATTTGGCTTACACTTCTAGATCATAGTTCACTACTGAGGCAAGCCAAGGCAGGAACGCCAAGGTGGAAACGTTTGCGGAGACCATGGGGAGATGCTGCTCCTTGTGGCTTGTTCAGCTGGGTCTCTTATGGAACCCCGGACCACCGGACCGGGATGACTCCGCCCACAGTGGGCTGGAGCATCCTACACCAATTATTACTCAAGAAAATGCCCCACAAAGCAACCCACAGGCCAATCAAATGGAGGCAGTTTCTCAGTTGAAGTTCTGTCATCCCAAATGACCATTGCTTGTGTCAAGTTAACAAAACAACAATAACAGTTAATACATACAGTTTAAAAAGAAAACCTAAGCAGCTGAGGACAGTAAGTTCCACCCAGAGATGTTTGGGAATCAGGTGTAAGTCTATCTCCTTTCTAAGTTTGCGGCAGTAACAGCGACTGGAGTATCCCGTGCAAGATTGGTTTGATTTATCATTGTCTTTAAATGTTTACTAAAGTATCTGTCTTTCTGTTTGGCTATCTATCTATCTATCTATCTATCTATCTATCTATCTATCTATCAATTTTTAAATCTATCTCTATCTTCTTTCTTTCCTTTTTTTGGGGGGATAGGTTTTTATTTTTTATTTTTGTTTGTGTCTGTGAGTGTGTGTGTGTGTGTGTATGTGTGTGTGTGTGTGTTTCGTTTCGTTTCGTTTCGTTTCGTTGAGATAGGGTTTCTCTGTGTAGCCCTGGCTGTTTTGGAACTCACTGGGTAGACAATACTGGCCTTGAATTCAGAGATCTGTTGCCCTGCCCCTTCCCCCTGCCTCTGGGCTAGGATTAAAGAAATGTACCACTGTACCTGGCTACATTTTCCTTACTTTTAAAAAGTTGTGTATGAGTGTTTGCCTGCGTGGGTGTATGTGCACTACATGTGTGCAGAGCCCATGGGGACCAGAAGAGGGCGTCAGATCCCCTGGAACTGAAGTTATACACAGATAGTTGTGAGCCACCGTGTGAGTGCTGGGAACTAAACCCAGGTCCTCTGCAAGAGCAACCAGTGCTCTTAACCACTGAGCCATCTCTCCAGACCCAAAATATTCTATCCTATATTGGAATAATAGATTGGTTTTAATTCGGAAAGGCAGGCTGATAACCAGATTCACAGAATGGTCTAAATACAAAATCTGTTTATTTTTTCACTTCTACTAACCCATGACTAAAGATGACGTACAGCTATGTGTGTGCACTTACAACTATTGTAGAGAACGAGAGTAAGGAACTGAGTAATAGACTCTGGGGGGAAAGTCCTGCTTGCTCACGCTAAAGGCTTTAGAAGTGACTTTGGGAGAGTCTGCTCACAGAACCACTTCGGTTTAAAGGAAGCTATGCCGAGCTTGCTTAGCTGCAGAAGTTGGTTATTGAGGGTTCCAAACAATAAATAAATATTTTTTTAAAAAAAGCTTTTCCTTTAAAGCAATAAAATTAAACTATTCCTACTCATTGGTACCTGGAGCCTGATTGGAGGCATAGTTCCAATGATTGCTTATTGGGAGATTATAATTATTGTTGTTGCCAATGAAGGTTATTTGTTTGGGAAACTGGTTTACCTGTTTCGCTTGGATGATTAATATGCTTGAGTTCTATTTATTCGCACTCTACAGACTTTTGAAGACCAAAACAGCACAGTGTTACTATGGTAGATGACATGATAAAACAATGGTAGTGGTTTCATGAAGAACTCGGGTGCAGTGACCACCAGATTGCTACAATGAAAGGCGATCGGGGGTCAAGGGTGTCGTGAGCCACAGGATTTTTATTATGTGAAAAATGTCTGCCACGCTAAGTAACATGGCATACTAATTTATGGAAGAGATGTCTGGGCATGTGTAGGAAACTCGGTGGTGCATACTGCTTGTGGTTGATTATTTATGCAACTGCCAGTGTCTCGGGGACTGGCCTTGCCAACAAGCCTTCTGATGGCCTGCATCTCTCTTTCCCTAAGGTCATTAGCTCCATGAGTTCCCTCTCCGAATACTGCCTGCCCTCCATCCTGCGAACACTATTCGACTGGTACAAAAGGCAAAATGGCATTGAGGACGAGTCCCACGAATACAGACCACGAACAAGCAATAAGTCCAAAAGGTACTCACTCTCTCATGCCTGTCACTCTCTTGCCCCTGTTTTTCCACATGAATCAAAATGAGAATTATGTGGGTCGCGGTGCTCTCTGACATTCCAGGAAGAGCCCCGGCAAATGCTATGGAGCACTCTGGTCCATAGCACTCTGGTCCGTAGCATTTGAGTCCTATCCCAGCCGGCTGGCTCCAGTTGAAAACATACGGGGCCTTATTTATATATTCGTTAGCTCATTATAATGGGCCCCAGATCATCATATTGCTTTGTTCTTTCCTCTACAGTCTCCCCTCCCTAAGTCTATACTCAAGATCAGGCCACTGCAGGCCCCGATATTTTAATATTAGCCTGTTATCCAGGTAACCTGGAGTGCTTAGCAAACCAGGACACTGGGCTGCGGGCGGAGAGCCTTGTGGCTGGCTATGTCTCTGTACTTCAGAGAGAGGGTTCAAACGTAGAGGTTAAATTTGTGTCTATGACTTCCACTGCCAGCTGAAGACTATGTCTGTGCACACTGTGGTCCATCTCCCCCGTGGGTTTTAGAATTTACTACCACAGGAGCTGTTTGGCAGCTGACTACATTCTTATGGGATCAAGTTAGTACATGACCCCAGATATTAGGCAAACATTGAAGTTCGGAAGTTTGAAATTAAGGTACAGTGCCTAAGCAAAGAAAGAAACAAATTATGGATATGAAAAAAGGCTTAATATAACTTTTTAAAAAAATGAAATATGGAGGGATGGCTGAACTTTGAAATGAAATACTGCTCTTGCAGAGGACCTGGGCTGCATCCCCAGACCCACGTCAGGCATCTCATGGCCACCTATGTCCCTGCTTTTTGGGAATCAAGTTCCTCTTTACCTCTTGGAGTGCCTGCATTCACATACACACACCCACATACACACATGTAAATAAAAATAGGATGAATATTGAAAAAAAGGCTATCTTGAAACTAGTTCCATTTCTCCACAGGGATTGATTGTACATTTAAAAAAAAATACTTTTAAACATAGTAACTTGAAATCTGATACCAAAAATCAGATACCCACCACTGCTTTTGAGAGATTTAGCCTTTGTTTTTCTTGATAATCCTGATACTATATTTAAAGTTTTCTTTTTGAAATTTAAGACCTTGTAATTTTATCAACTATATTTCTTTTTTTTTTTTTTTTTTTTTTTTGGTTTTTCGAGACAGGGTTTCTCTGTGTAGCCCGGGCTGTCCTGGAACTCACTCTGTAGACCAGGCTGGCCTCGAACTCAGAAATCCGCCTGCCTCTGCCTCCCGAGTGCTGGGATTAAAGGCGTGCGCCACCACCGCCCGGCTCAACTATATTTCTTTAGGGTGCGTAAATTAGTTTTTCAAAACACTTGAGTTTCTGCAACAGTCAATCATATTTATCACTTTGTTTGAGAAGGTGATTGATAACTTTTTTACACGGAGTAAGTTTTAGTTGAAGGAATTTTAAAAATCAAAACAAATAAAACCAGAGCCTTGCTCTCTAGCGGGGTACTTGGTGTGCCTGGCAGACCTTCTTTTCCAGCTTCCCAAGTACTGTGATTATAGACATGAGCTTGCAGGAAATCCCTGATGACACAGTATACATCCTATAACAGACACTGCTTTGAAGTATGTGTACACTGTTCTTAGTAGATTCCCAGCACTGTATACCCGCCACCACTAAGTCCGTTGTTTTCTGACTCCCAAAAGAAGGCTGTTCCAATTACCAGTGTTTCTTTAACCTTTTCCTTTGTTTAGTTTTTTATTTTTATTTTGTGTGTATAAGTATTTGTCTGCATGTATGTATGTAAACCACATGCATGCAGTGCCTGTGGAGGCCAGAAGAGGGAGTCAGATCCCCGAGACTAAACTTAGAGAGGGTTGTGAACCGTGATGTTGGTGCTGGGAACCCAGGTCCTCTGCAAGAGCAGCCAGTGCTCTTAGCTGCTGAACTATCTCTCCAGTCCCTTTAGCAGTCTTTCTTCAAGAATAACTTTTTAATATATTAAAATTTGACAGCAGAATTTCCATTGTATGTCTGAAAATGGTTTGCAGTTCCTGCAATCACTTCCTCCGATCAGACACATTGGCTTGCAAGTAGGAGAGAGACTCCCCTGGGGCTGAGTCCCCACTGAGACCCAGCAGCCATTTGTAAGAATTGAACTGAATGAGTTTGGTCTTTTTCCTCTGCCCTGTCAGAATTTAATTACTAAAACTAGATTCTTGATGGATTGAAAATGCACGGTTTATTGTTGGGGTGCTGTTGTCATTGTTGTTACTGTTTGTTATTTGGATTTGTTTGTTTCTAGGTTTGGTTTTTAATCACTACTGGTTCCATAGAATTAGAACACTAAAATTTACTTCAGTAGCATTTTAGCTAAATTTCAACATTTAAAATAAGAGAATCTAGTCAGGCGGCCCACACATTTAATCCCAGCACTTGGGAGGTGGACAGCTTGGTCTACAGAGCAAGTTCCATGACAGCCAGGGCTACATAGAGAAACCCTGTCACAGAGAATGTGGTGGTGGTGGTGGGGAGACTGAGAGAAAGAGAGAGAACACCTGTGACTGAAGAGTCTCGAATATGACATAGCTGGGCTGTGACTAAAATGGCTACTTGAGGGAGAGGCCTGAGCGAGGAAACACTGGGCCATAGATCTAGGAGTAGAGCATGGATCTAGGACTAAAGCATAGATCTAGGAGTAGAGCATGGATCTAGGACTAGAGCATGGATCTAGGACTAGAGCATGGATCTAGGACTAGAGCATGGATCTAGGACTAGAGCGTGGATCTAGGATTAGAGCATGGATCTAAGATTAGAGCATGGATCTAGGATTAGAGCATGGATCTAGGATTAGAGCATGGATCTAGGATTAGAGCATAGATCTAGGACTAGAGCACGGATCTAGGACTAGAGCATGTATCTAGGATTAGAGCATGGATCTAGGATTAGAGCATGGATCTAGGATTAGAGCATGGATCTAGGATTAGAGCATAGATCTAGGACTAGAGCACGTATCTAGGATTAGAGCATGTATCTAGGATTAGAGCATGGATCTAGGATTAGAGCATGGATCTAGGATTAGAGCATAGATCTAGGACTAGAGCACGGATCTAGGACTAGAGCATGTATCTAGGATTAGAGCATGGATCTAGGACTATAGCATGGATCTAGGATTAGAGCATGGATCTAGGAGTAGAGCGTGGATCTAGGATTAGAGCATGGATCTAGGATTAGAGCATGGATCTAGGATTAGAGCATGGATCTAGGATTAAAGCATGGATCTAGGATTAGAGCATAGATCTAGGACTAGAGCATGGATCTAGGACTAGAGCATGGATCTAGGATTAGAGCATGGATCTAGGATTAGAGCGTGGATCTAGGATTAGAGCGTGGATCTAGGACTAGAGCATGGATCTAGGATTAGAGCATAGATCTAGGACTAGAGCACGGATCTAGGACTAGAGCATGTATCTAGGATTAGAGCATGGATCTAGGATTAGAGCATGGATCTAGGATTAGAGCATGGATCTAGGATTAGAGCATAGATCTAGGACTAGAGCACGGATCTAGGATTAAAGCATGGATCGAGGACTAGAGCATGGATCTAGGATTAGAGCATGTATCTAGGATTAGAGCATGGATCTAGGACTAGAGCATGGATCTAGGATTAGAGCATGGATCTAGGATTAAAGCATGGATCGAGGACTAGAGCATGGATCTAGGACTAGAGCATGGATCTAGGACTAGA
>NW_021604781.1:3873615-3957820 GCF_004785775.1 Grammomys surdaster
GACTAGAGCATGGATCTAGGACTAGAGCATGGATCTAGGACTAGAGCATGGATCTAGGATTAGAGCATGGATCTAGGACTAGAGCATGGATCTAGGACTAGAGCGTGGATCTAGGAGTAGAGCATGGATCTAGGATTAGAGCATGGATCTAGGATTAAAGCGTGGATCTAGGATTAGAGCATGGATCTAGGATTAGAGCATGGATCTAGGATTAGAGCATGGATCTAGGACTAGAGCAGGCAGCATCTTCACTGTCAAAGCATTTGTCAGATGCCTCTGGCTCCTGTCAGTTGGACCTCAACTAGGCAGTAAAATTGAATCACTATTAGAAAAGTATATGCCTTTTATCTGAAGGCATAATTTGCCTTACTAAATAAAATCAGAGTTTAAAAATGTTTGATTTTTGGGTTTTTGTTTGTTTGTTTCGTTTTTCTCAGCCAGGAATTACCGTTTCTTGGGATTCTCTGGGCACTTTTAGAAACAATTCCAAGTTTTGCTTTTATCATTGTTATCATTATTATCATTACTGTTGCTGTTGTCATCATTACTGGGTTAAAGTGAGGGGATGGGTGGGGCCAGCATAAGAGCATGTTTAACTGTCACAGGACAGCTTTGGGAAGTCACGGGTCCCAGGAATCAAGCTTGGGTGGCCAAGCAGATACTTGCCTTCTCTGGCCACTTTAAAGGACCCTCACCAACTTCTCTCTACTCTCTACTGCTGCTGACTTGAGAGCCTCCCTGCTCTTGCTTTCAAACCTCCTTTTTCCCTCTTGTGAGGTGTGTGCTGGAGTCTTGGCTGGGGAAGACTCTCTTCTTGAACACAGATTTGTACAATGTCTGCTCCCTGCCTCCAGCCACACTTTCTTGCATTGAGGTCAAGCGGGTCTCAACCACCTCAGGTCAATTTGTTTACACTCCTCCTGCCTTGATGCTCAGAGATGATCTGAAATGATTTCCTTTCGAAAAGCAAACCCCAAGCTTCCCTTCGTAACCTCACCAACCTACCGTATGTGACTTCATAGAGTAACGGGCACTTCCAGAAGTTTGTGTGTCCGTGCATGAATGCGTGTGTGCATGCAAGCCTCTCTCTCTCTCTCTCTCTCTCTCTCTCTCTCTCTGTCTCTCTCTCTCTCTCTGTGTGTGTGTGTGTGTGTGTATGTGTGTGTGTCTGTTAAATCCCACCTTTTTTCCTTTTACTCCTCATTCCTAGACACAAAAGCATTTCATGCTTCAAATTCCTTTGGCTTATTCTGAAAATACCCTCCAAAGGAGTGTGTATCCCATCATCCTCCACAAGTATGGACCCTTTATGTGTTTAGGAGATTACACTAAATACTATATGTGCCTGAACACTTCAAACCTTCATTTAAGTAAAGTTGCCTAAAAAATAAAGATTAAAGTTGACCATCTCTCTTGGAAAAAAAATCCCAAGACTGAAATGCTCCAAATAAAAAATAAATCAATGTCTGATGCCAACAGGAAGATCAAAAGTGAACGCCTCCACAGCTGATCTCAGGCAGCAGATACAGGCGACATAGCGAGCGGTATGCTTGACCCATGCTAATCACCATCAGGCTACATAGAAAATATTCATGAGACGTAAGGAATTTCATGTTTAGATTTGGGTCTCATTCCCAAGATGTTATGTGTACAAATACTCCAAAGTCAGAAGACATCTGGCACTCTGGTCCCCAGTATTGGAGAAGGGACAAGCAGTCTGTTATCATTAGCATTTCGCTTTCGTAGTTGAGAAAGGTAGAAGAGGCATAATTTTAAGTCAGGACCTTTCCACACACACCACGGCCACCGCAGCGGCCACCACTGGGGGTCAAGGTCAGTACCCAGCAGAAAGCAGGCATGGAGATCACACACTTCCTTTGGCGTGACTTTTTCTGCTACCTAACTTTAGAATGAGTACAAATGACTCCACCCCTTCCTCCCTTCCTTCCTCCCTTCCTTCCTCCTTTTAGTCTTTCTTCCAGCTTTCATTCCTTCCCTCTGCCAGTCTCAAGTGGCAAAGGGACTGTGAGAAAGAACAGAAAGCAGGGCTGACGTTCCTGCCGTCTCACACCCTGCTTCTCGTTACCGAGAATCTTTCTCAAAGTGTGTTAATCACATCGCTACCTTATGTCCCAAGATCCTTTGAATACACACCCCCAACGTGGAAGCTCTGTCTCACACATGGACTGTATTTTATAAACAGTCACATTCCTGGACTTGTAGGGGACTATAGAAAAGTTCACTGAATGAGGTTCCAGGCCCACAGATGGCTATACGGTTGGCCTTTTTAAAGTCAAATATTCTGGCCGTATTTGCCTATTGAACCATAGTAAGAACAGCAGCAGCCTTCCTGTGTGGGTAACACATGACCTCATCATAGCAGAGTGGTCCGGGGGGTGGGGGGGTGGGCTGGGAGCAGTCTTCTGTTGAGATGGTCCATTTCACCCTAAAAGTATCTTCGTTTTAAACTTTTCAGTGATGAGCAACAGCGAGACTATTTAATGGAGAGGCGGGACCTCGCCATTGATTTTATCTTCTCCTTAGTATTAATAGAAGTCTTGAAACAGGTGAGTGATTCCTTTACTATAACTTTTTATTAACTCTTTGTAAGACTAAGTTTTATGGCTTATGAATCACTGGACAATGTGAATCTTGTTTATTGATGACAATAGGTCATATGTTGTTATTGGAGTGACTGTTATAGATAGGCTGTTTAATATCTCTTCCAAATTCAATGTCATCTCTTTTTTTTCAGATCCCCCTTCATCCTGTAATAGACAGCTTAATACACGATATTATTAACTTGGCTTTCAAGCACTTTAAATACAAGGAAGGGTAAGGTGATTTCTTTCCTTAGAGTATTGACAACGTTGAATGCTTGAAGGTTAGCTCATTGATGTTTTCCAGGCACCAGATCCCTAACTTGTCTAATTCTGTTTCACTCAGGTACCTGGGTCCCAACACTGGCAATATGCACATTGTGGCCGATCTGTACGCAGAGGTCATCGGAGTGCTGGCCCAAGCCAAGTGAGTGAGCACCGGAGCCCTTGCACCTCTAACTTACAGAAGCATTTGCATAGGAACTGGCATTAAGTTTGGCATATGTGCACATCCTGAAACCAACTAGACGCTCCTTCAAAGCAGGTCCAGACTGGCTCTTCCCTCTTGGCAGTTGGCCCAGATGCCACCACATCCCTGCATTTCAGGCCACTGTTTCTAAGAGAAAAAAAATGCATGTGACCAAATTACTTTCTCTCTGCTCAAACATTCCAAAGACAGTTTTTAGTTCTTCAGTTTTGTTTTGCTTTTTAATTAATCCACCAGGATTAAATAGTTACCATCTATCACCCATAAGTGGGAAAATTCATTCTACAACGTCCCTTTTACTACAGACCTTACTTAATTCAACTGGGCTAAAAATGTCCCAGACATTGTCATGGAAACAAGTCAGGGGGGAAATTCTCCTTGCTAAATTTATCTGGCCCCGTGATACTTAGCAGGCTAGAACAGCGCCATGTTAGACTGTGAGCACTGATAACTCCTTCCAGATGGAGTCACACCCTGCTTACCATTCTTCATGCTATACACCCCAGAGGCACACTGGTCCAGAGCCTGAATGTCTAGATCAGGTGATATGAGCTAAGGACATGGTGCGAATTCAGGCCAAGGGAACAGCTTATAGGGAATGATGCCTCAGACCTTGTGAAGTGCAGTCTGAGAGAGAGAGAGAAAGAGAGAGAGAGAGAGAGAGAGAGAGAGAGAGAGAGATCTTTAAGGGATGGAGTTCTCCATGCCGGTAAGTTCGTGTGTCCCTCAACCCTCATTAGAGAAGCTTCTTTTTTGCAGTAGACGGCAAGATTACAGGGATTCACAACTAATCAGTGCACAGAGTAAGATACTATGGCATGCTTGCTCTAAGTGAGACAGCCATATCATACTCCGTGTCTCTAAGGTCCAGGGAGCATCAAGAATGAGAGAGCAGAAAGATGGTTAAGGACCAGAGGTAGTGGTTGCCTGCCATGAAACAGTGTTTGCTAGACAAGACAGAGCTGTTTCCTGGATGAACTCGTCAGCCCAAATCCCCGCATGGATGGGACAGGACTCGTGAACTCCTGTCTGAGGAGCGATTGGCAGTTGATGGCTGCTGGGGACAGAGAATCAGGCTTCAGGGTTGGGGGTCTGGCGAGTCTGCCCATGCTGTCTAGTACCGGCAGCACTGTGTGAGCACAGTGGGCTTTTAAAAAGTGCACGTGAAGTTGGAAAGGGAGAGTGACTGGGGGATCAGAAAGGAGCTGAAGGAAGGCTGCAACTGGGTTTCATCAAAACACATTAGATGCAGGTGTGAAATGCTCAAAGTTTTAAAAATTAAAAATTATCTTAAAAACTAGCCATATAATTTCATCTAAAGAGGAAAATGCTTAGTGTTTTTAGTACAGACGTCCTTGCTGTGTGCACTTGGGTTTGGTCCTAGACCCCTTGTTCCTATGGATACCAAAATCTGGGATGCTCACGTCTCATGCAAACAGCATATACAGTCTTTACACATAAGCTTTGCTCTTCTGTCATGCAGCTAAGTCATTCTGGGTAACCTATGACCCCTAATGCCATGTGAATGCTGAATAAATAGTTAACATGCTGCGTTGTTCAGGGAACAGTAAAAAGAAAATTAAAAAAAAATCCACCCCAGAGAAATGAAATTTCCTCACTTAGAATGGAAGTGCATAATTTTTCAAAACAGGCTTTTTACATCATCATTGTTGTTGTCATTATCCTTTTATTAGGAAGCACAAACAATTAGCAAGAGTCGATTCTGTCCACTGTCAAGTCTTGAGAATTAAACTCGGTCATCAGGCTTGGCAGCAAGCACCTGAACTTCCTAAGCCATCTCCCTGGCCCCTCATAACATGTTTCAAATACTTACACAGCAACTTCGTCTCACCCAGGTAAAACCGTAAAATCATAGAAAATAGAATCACCCACAACATGGCTTGCTGTGACTTTTCCTTCTCTCTGATCCATCTTTCCAGCAAATGAGTTGTCTGTTTTCTAACACAGGAAAACATCAACATTAGAGAGTGGGGAGGGACCATCTGGAGAGCAAGGCACTGACAACAGGGAGAAGTATCAAGGTCGATGACAGACAGACACAGAGGAGAACCAGATGAGGACACCTTAGATGACAGGGGCTGGAGAGCTGGTAGGAGGTGCAGAGGACCTGAGTTCAGTTCCCAGCACAAGATGGCTCACAACCATTTGTAACTCCAGTTCCAGGGGATATGACGCCCTCTGCTGGCCACCACAGGCACTGCAGTTCATTGTGCTTGAGTCTCAAGTACAGGTGAAAAAAATCTATTATGATCATTGTGGTTCATGAGTCACTAGGGAAAGGAGGAATGATGTGTTTTAGAAAAATTATCATTTAATTGATTAGTGAGTATATTTGCATTAAACTGAATGAATCTGCAGTTATCTGGTCATTAATCCATGAGTACCTAGAAAGGATTTTAAAAAGAAGAGATCAATATGTATATTTGCTGACTCATCAGACTCTGGAAAATCTCAGTATATTTTTTTGTAATTATACTAGCAAAAATTTTTCATGTTATGACATGGAAAGTTTGGTATGTTAAAGTAACAAAAATGAATGTTTATAGTTCTCTTAGTTTTTATGAATAATGCGCAATACTGCCTATTATCAGATGACCAAACTTAGCTAGGCAGGCTCTGAAAAAGTTGAGAAACAGTGTCCTGCCAAGTGTGCTAGCTCAAGCCCATCGTCCCAAAACTCAGGTCACTGGAGCAGAAGGAATGCTGCCAGTGAGTGGCTAGCCTGGAGTACAGAGTGAATTCCAGGATAGCCTGGACTACACAGAGAAACCCTGTCTCAAAAAAAAAAAAAAACAAGAACAAAAAATGAATAAAAAAAAGAAATTCCTCAAATTATAGAACTTTCATTACAGTGATAAATTCCTTAATTGCTATTTCCTTAAAGGCTGGGCAGTTGGTTGGTTGGTTGGTTGGTTTCTCATCAGTAATGTATTGATGTTTTCAAAGTCAATTATAAATTTAAAAGATACTCTGGTCAGTCTGCTCTTAAAGTTTTCAGGAACTCAGACAGCCCAGGAGATGTTCTCAGCCGGGCAGTGTGCTGTCTTTATTGACAGATGGTGCAAGCTTACGTCAGCATCACACGTGGAGTATCTCCATGTAGACAAGGGACACCACTTTATTGTTTCATTAAACAGATTCTACTCTCTCTGTGTTATCAAGGGGGGAAGAGGGTACGTGGCTACCTGACACAGTGTGCTTAACTTGCCCCCTTAATAAAGATGAACTAGCTCATCCTGATTTTAGATTGACTATCAGCTCATTCCTCCTTGTGACTTGGTTATTAGGGCTCCGTTTGGTCTTGGAGTTTTAGCTGAGTCAGTGTTTAACCTTTGTAATGGCAATGCCACTTAATCCTGTGCCTTTAAGGTCCGTTTTGATATTGAGATATTCAAGTGTAGTACTAATTTCTTCCAAAGTGAACTTAAGTTAAAGATAGATTTTCTAAGTACGTGAGTTAAAATTTGATACAGATGTTTAGATGATTGTTTCAAAGATTCCTAGATTTGAAAACTGGGTTTTCTTCTCTTTTCCTCCGTACCTGTGAACCATACATTTTTAAAACAAAGGCTGATCTTTATTCGTGTTTTTCTTTCTTTCTTTTTTGTTTGTTTTATTTTTTTCAAGACATATTAGATTTTATTAAATGCAGGTTTATTGCAAAGCTGCTCTTGGGTGAGTTCATGGGCCCCAAAGACCGAGGCCAGGGAAGTCACCATGGGGAGGGGGGAAGAGAATAAAAGAAAAGGCACATTCAGACAGAGAAGGAAGGTTAGGGGGTGTTTTTCTTTTCTTTCTTTTTTTCTAATGCCTATGGGATGCTTTGTCCTCCTGTATGTGTATGTTCCATGTGCATGCAGTGCATACAGAGGCCAGAAGAGGGCGACAGATCCTCGGGAACTGGAGTTACAGGTGGTTGTGGGTGCTGGGAATTGAGCCCAGGTCCTCTGTAAGAACAGCCGGTGCTCTTAACCACTGAATAATTTCTGCAGACCCCTGTATATGAGTTTCATAGAATACCACAAGTTGAGTCGTTGTTTAATTACTGTATATGCTAATTGCAGCACCAAATGATATATTTAAGGAAAGACCATAGACAATCTTGTTTCTCTAAAAAACAACAAAAAAAAAACAAAGAAAAGGAAATGAGATTTTAAGTGGAAATAGATCTGCAGGTTAGTTGTATCCTAAAATAACATGTTTATGTCATGTGGAAATTTCACAGTAGAAAATAGTTGCATCTATTTTTAAATGAAAAAGTAAAATTTTAGCCACTTCTCACCATATTGACGTACTGAGTTGCGTAAGCAGACTGCCCTTTTTTAACTCTTTTTGTTAGCTGTGGGTTAGGATTAAACGAATAGATCTCTAACTTCAGGCCTTTTCTCCGAGAAGTGCCTGTATCTGACAGGAGAAGTGAACTGATATGAATAACATTTCATATTAATGACACGTCCTAACCGTGTTCACACTGACATATTTCTCAATGATGTCCTCAGCGTGGATGCACAAGGGTGTGCACAGCCTCTGCTTAACTGCCTCCATGTCAGCAGAGTCCCCGCTCCTAGGCCGTTAATGCACTCAGCATAGTTACTGAGAACCTACTGTGTGCCTGATCTTGTGGAGTTTGCATCTAGCCAGAGGTGTCAGACAATAAACATTAAAGGAGTGAATTGTAACACATTCAAGAGCCTTTCTCCCCCACCTCCCCAACCCCTGTTTCTCTTCCTTTCTCTTTCCTAACTCCTTCCTTTCGTCCTTCCTTCCCTCCTTTCTTTCTCCCTCTTTTCCTTTGGTAGTGGAAATTGAAGCCTAGGTCCCCAAGCATGCTGGGAAATAATCTGCTGAAGATCTCTCTCCCAGCCCTCATCATCTTGTTGTTTCCTTACATGCTGTTTCTTTTCAAATAGGATCTTAAGTTTCCCAGGCTAGCCTGGGACTCTCAGAATCCCTGGCAGACTGCAACCCTTAAAACTCCCAATCCTGCCTCAGTCTCCTGGGACTTACAGACCTGTACCACAGCCCAGGATGGCACACAGGTGGCTGTGTATTCATCCACACCACGTTCGATGTTCATTTGCGTCCTGGAGGAGCGTTGCTTGGTCTGTCAGGTCAGCTCCCTTCCAAGCTCTATGCATTAGCTAGGCGGTTGCCCACGCGATATGTCAGGATGCTGGAGACACTCGAACAAAGACAACAGACTTGAGAGCTTTACTGACAGACATCTATTTCTTCAGAGCTCTAGGTAGCAAGGTCAAAGTGTTGGCAGGGCTGATTCCCCTGTGGAGAAGTAGCCTTCGGTGTGGCCTTGCCTGTCTGTGCTGTGTTCCTTATCTTGTCTTTAAAATATCCCAGGCATATTGGGGGGGGGGGGACACCAGACAGCCTGACTACCTTCACCTCTTCAAAGCCCCATCTCCTAGAACAGTCACACGCATTCTGTGTATGACTTGGGTGTATGGGGGAAAGATATAAACAACCCATAACACTAAATCTAGGCAAGGGCTAGAAGATATATTTTTAGTGAGTTTTCAGACCACACAGGGAACATACTTAAACAATCCTGGATTCAGCCTTAGTGTGTCACATGGGATTAAGAGGAGGGAAGTCTGAGGTCAGGCGTGGCCTTCAGGCAGCAGCTCCATCATCGATCAGCTGTCCGGCTTTATTAGATTTTGAAGAATTGATGTTTGAGAAGGATACAACCATGCTCCTTCATGGGACTGCCCGAGTGCTGCTGGGTGTGGCTGAAGTGCTGTAGACTCCTCCCAGAGAGCTGTTTGCCTCTGGTCATCTTAACATATATGTATGTGTGTAATATGTGTGTGTGTGTATGTGTGTGTAGTGTAGTGTACATATGTACTACACATACACACACGCATATGACATAGGGAACAATGGTGTCATTAGAATTTAGGATTTATATTTTAAAATATTCCGGAGTATGATTCTGTTTCCACTCAAATTGCCATTACCTGACACCAAACCAAGCTTTCTAAATTTAATACAATTTACAGTTTTAACTTTATTAGTATCTTCATCTGAAAGACAAAAACACAATTTTACATTCCCTGTGGTATTTTTACTTACAAAATGTAACACAACCAATATTTCCTCTCTTCTTTCCCAAGTATTCGGGAAATGTCAGAAATGGCAAGACGGGCCAGTTTGAAACGATGTCCAGGAAGTGGATGTTTTGTAAAAATCTGTAAAATGTCACTGCAGATCAGGAGTGAGCCCTTAGCCGCGTCACCAGCCTGCTGCAGAATACCTCAACTTGAATGCATTTAAACCTCACGTGGGCATTAACACTTCTGCTCAGCTGCCTTTCTAAAAGGAACGCAGCAAACATTAGAAACCCTATAAAACGTAAGGTTTAGTGAGCTGCCACAGGAGAGCACCATGCAGGCCCATCCTGCGTCTGCTAGCAGAGGGTCCCTGAGCCCGCTTCTGCTTCCTGTCGAGTGTCCTGTGATGTCTCCCTCGAGACAGCAGTTGCTCTGAGCTCAGCAGACCTGAGTACTTCGTGTTCAGCTTTCACGATCACAGGTGCCCTTCCTGAGTTAGACTCGCTATACTCCCTAGCCTCCTATGCTGTAGAAATTATTAATCCCGACCTGGGGTTCCTACCCTACCTTTGATCATTTAGTCCCCAGATTAAAACACACACACGCACACGCACACACACAGCATTTATATCTACAATAAGCCTTAAACAGCACAAAAGCTAGGCAGGTATCTACCTTCCATGCTGTTAGAATCTATTTTCCTATCTATAACCCCATAAGTATATACTACTTACTATGTTTTATCTGGGCTGCTCTTAACTCCAATTGGCCCGCCCACAGGGCCATGTTTTCTTTATTCCTAATCCATGGCTGCTTCTCCTTCTCCTCCTTCACCATCTTCTTCTTGGTGTTTCCTCTCTGACCCCCAAGCCCATGAAACCTAAGCCCCACCTATGTCTCTTCTGCCCAGCTATTGGCTGTTGGCATCTATATTTACCAATCAGAAATAACTTGGGTCAGGGTCACTTAGTGTCTTCCGTACAGACACTGGAGCATCCAGTCTTGGGGACCCAATATTAGGATACAAGCAGCATCAGAACAACTTACTACACTCCTAGCCTTGAAACTGAGTCTTCTATTATTTTTTTATTATTACTAAAACCTTATTATAAAGAACTCCCAAATAAAAAACCACCAACATTAACCAGACTCAGAGTCTATACATCTCAACTCTATACATGTGAACTCCTCCTTACACCATGCTCTGCAGAGCTTCGCCTTGGATTTGGCATTTTCAGATATGTTTTCTGCACTGATTTACCACCAAAACCTGAAACTCTATGACAGAGTTAGAACTAGAAAAGCAATTAGCCTTAGGGGTTTGGGTTTTGTATGTTTGCTTGAGACAGGCCCTCTCTATGATACCCTGGCTTCCCAGAAGTCACTGTGTAGACCAGGCTGGCCATCAACCTGTCTCTGCCTCTCGAGTGTTAGAATTAAATCACGTACCACCATACCTAGCCCAAACAATTAGCTTTATATCCTTGATTTGAATAAAAAATGATGTTACAGGTAGAATCTGCTTTTTCAACAATACAGAGAAGTTGAGGATAGGCGCTGTGGCTTTTACATGTCTTCAGTCACCAAGTCAAACCCTAGAAACTCACACTGCACATAGTAGACAGGGCATTCTTGTTTGTTTGTTTGTTGCTGCTGCTGTGGTACCAGGGAGCTGGGACTTTGCCATGCTGGGCCAGTGCTTTTTGACTGAGATACATCCTCAGTAGCTGATTCTGAAACAGTTTTATCATATAACCCAGGCTAGACTCAAGCTAATGGTCCTCTTTTCTGCCTCTGCCTCTGCCTCTGCCTCTGCCTCTGCCTCTGCCTCTGCCTCTAGAGAACAGGAGTCACAGGCATGTACCAGCCTTCACCTTTTTCTTTCAGATATAATTTCAGTTTTCCCATTACTAGGCTTTTCCTTCAACTTAAAATATATATTTTTCCATAATCATTAACCTAAAATTATACAAGAACAACAGAAAACGTTGGCAATGGAAATTGAGGTATTTTAGGCATTATTTGAGATAAAGATCCAAAAATTATTTGTGGTCACTGTCAGAAATAGCCTGTCCCAGAGCTGCACGCAGATGCTCGCTGTTGGACACTCTGGACCCTAGGGACCTGAAAGTATTTTGGTGTTAGCTAAGCCTGAGAAAATGGACGGGTGTTTTTTGTCTGTTTGGTATGCTCAGGTTAAGAGCTAAACCATCATGAGAGGGTCTAGACAGCAACTTAGTTCAGTCTGAAAGAGATGCCGAACATCCCATTGAACAAAGGAGGGAAAGGGGCGAGCTGGACTCTGTCAAATCCTCATGATCTGACAGCTGTTGTACTTCACCTGATCTGAAGGGCTCCGTCACTGTGACCAATCACCCACGGACGCTGGAGACCCTCATGATGGTGACTTTCTTATCTGTTATTTAGTCAGTCTTTTGTGTTTTCTCAGGTTCCCCGCTGTCAAGAAGAAATTCATGGCCGAGCTGAAAGAGCTACGCCACAAAGAGCAGAGCCCCTACGTGGTGCAAAGCATCATCACCTTGATAATGGGGATGAAGTTCTTCCGAATAAAGATGTACCCCGTGGAGGACTTTGAGGCGTCCCTCCAGTTCATGCAGGTGAAGTCCCCACAGGGGAGTCACAGATGTTTCCCTCACAAAGTTCCTTCCCGCAAAATACTGTAGCTAGAATGTGAAGACCCCACATAGGTAGTGCCCAGCGCAGGAAGGGTCAACACTCACACTTTTCAAAGCTGCGGGATGACACACACTCAATAGAAAGCATATTTCACATTATAGAAAATGTTCACAGTACCGAGGGTTGGATCTAGAGCCTTCGTGTTCACGCTAACAAAGCTCTCTACCACTGAACTGCAACCCCAACACTTTCTATAAAGTTTTTGTCGTGTAACTGCTTCTCTCTTGGTTGACCAGGTTGGTCTCAAACTTGCAACCCTCCTTCGTCAGACTCTCAGCTCACATTTTGTATTTGAGTCTTGTGCTTATTAGCACGAAGTAGTCTAAGCTTCTTGTGATGCTGGGTCATATTAGTAATGGCAACTTCCGGGTCAGCCAGCCAGCCAGCAGGGAGACTAGGGACTCTTCTGTGTACCGCCATTGTGGAAAGTTGGGAACTTTACGTGAAACCTCCCTTTCTGATACTTTCCACTTAGATTGAACTTATTGGGACAAAACACCATTATTAAGTCAAAGAGTATCTGCATTAAACTATACATATACATACATATATGTTGTAGTTATATAATATAGTATACACATACACACACACATACAATTAGCTTCTAGGTAAGTCACAAAATGCCTTAACATCAAATAATCAAGTTGCCAAAACATAACTAAAACTTTCAAATCCTCTTGGGGTTTGGCGGCACCATTGACTTTTCCCTTTCCTCCTCTGTGATTAAATCTTGGCTGAGAGTGACCACTGAGGCAGCAGCTCTGGGTGGGCCATAGTGGCATTCACAAGCATAAGGACTTTGATGAAGGGAGAAACCTGTCTTCTCTGTACTATGAAAGGAAGTCTTAACGTCACCGACTTCTGAGAACTTAGCAGAATGCAAGCCTCCTTTGAGTTGAAGGAAAATGTCTGTGTCTGAAGGGATTTCTCTAGTGCTGTTGTGACTGAGGTTGGTGTCCATCTTTCTTGAGAATTGAGAAGTGTGAATTTAGGATACAGGCTGCATGACTTCATGGTTCCAACGGCCACAGTCAGAAAGAGACTACAGCTGTGGGTGAGGACAGGTTGGACTTCTGCACCGCCAGTGTGTGTCGCAAGTAGCGTGTTGGAATGCAATACGGCCAGCCTTCCTGTTAGAAATAAGTTCAGGGTTGCAAGAGCCCACCACTCCAGTAGACAAGGCAGAACCTGATCAAGAGAGTGTGCTCCAAAGAGCAAGCACACGGGCAGGAAGTGTGCCCGCCTTTTATTCTAACACAGGTGGTGGCTCTGTCATTTCCCCATTGGCTGGGCTCTGACCTCACAGTCTTCTGTGATTAGTTTTAAAAGATGCAGCAAAGGAAATGAAGAGGGAAGAGGGCAGCCCCTTGAATCCTTTACCTGCTGAGGGTATGGCAGGACCTGGGGGTAAACAAGGGCTTTATGGGGAAAGACGGGGATTGAAGCATTTGTTTCAACACAAGCTGCAGATAAGAAGATGTTAACTTGTTATAAGCACAAGTTTTATAGTGTTTAATAGAAAAGACAGAATGTTTATTACACTCCAATGGCTAAACCCAGAATTACCAATTGATCCAGCCGGTCCACTCCTCTTCTCACACTAAAGAAAGTGAAAACACAGTCCACACAAAGGCTTGAACATGGGTGTTCATAGCAGTATGCAGATAGTAGCTGGAAGTTGGAAGCAGTTTAAATATCTCTGAACTTGTATTAAAAACAAAAAACCATGGTATTTCCATGCAACATGATAGTAGTTTGGTTTAGTCAGTTCCAGCTATCTGCTGCAACATATAACCCTTAAAATATCATGCTGAGTAAAAGACGCTAGTGCTAATCCCACAGATGGGAGGAGAAGACCACTGACCCAAACCAATCATGGCCAAATTAATTAAAACAAGCAGTTACTTAAAGCAAGTGTTTTGTGTACCCAGGCTGCCTTTCCCTAAGGTGGGGCTCAAGAGGTGAGCATTGAACTTGAGGAAGACAAGACTTGTATAGCTCAGGGGCAGGGGTCTTCCAGATCGGGGATTTGATGGGCAAGAGTTACAGGAGTGGAACAAGTTAGATTCAACGACCTCCTGAAACAAAGACATGATTGCAAGGTAGTTGTAGCACGGTAGTCATAACAAAGGTAGGGTTGCAGATGGTTATAATAACTTTGAAACAAAGACATAGTTGCTGTTTCTGGGAACAGACACTCCAGAACCATTTGTAGTTAAGGTTATAGGTATGCATAGCCCAATCCTTGAGAAACAGATTTAATCATAAGTAGGATGAATCCAATTTGTCTTTATGTAAAAGTGGTGTTCACGCCCAAGAAGGAGGCGGGCTGCTGGTTCATCACTAGACACAAAGGCCACAAGTTATATGAATCCTTTTCACTCAGTGTTCACAGCAAGCAAATTTACAAGAGAATGTATCCTAGAGTAACTAGGCTGCCTAGGTTGAGGACCAGAGTGGATGCCGAGATTGAGACTGCCAAACTGTACAGGGTTTCCTGGGGGGGGGGGGGGATGAGATGTGTCATTAAAAAGCTGTAACTCGACTGTAATATAGACTGAGGCTATGAACTTAACACTTTAAAGGAGTTGCACTGGTGTGTCAAGCATATCTCAGTGGCTAATCCATAGGGTGGGCGAAGGAGGGGTGACTGCTTTGCATCAACCTTCCTAGGTTTGAATTCAGGGCCAGCTCCCTTAGCACCTCCAGCCTCAGTTGCCTTGTCTGCAAATGGTGACGTCACTCACCTTAGGGAGCAGCTCTCAGGTGCCTGTCAGCTATTATCTTAACTCGGAGTTAACAAGGCACACATCTGCCGGGCTGGAGGTGCACACCTTAGCACTCCCAGCACTTGGGAGGCAGAGGCAGATGAATGTCTGAGTTAGAGGCTAGCCTGGTCTACAGAGCAAGTTCTAGGACAGCAGGACTAAACAGAGAAACCTTGCCTTGGAGGAGAAAAAGAATCAAAAACGAAACAACACGCATATCTATGTATGTGAATGCCCACTTGGGAGATTATTTACATACCTGTGCAGAATGATGCAAAAAAGGGGGCCAGGATCCTGGGGACCAGAGCCTCCCTTCTATAGTCAGCCTGTCCCAGGGACAGGTCATTCCACCTAGGATGAAATTTGGTACAATGATACACTGAAGACATTAGGAATTTTTTTTTGCTAGTATTACTAATAATGGTTGAAATATGAAGGGTAAGGGTTGATGTAGACATAAATATCATAATTGAAAACGACACCTTGAAGCCGTAGGAAGTCACTAACGTAAGGGGGGGGGGCTGGCTGGGGCAGGCCAACATTCTTCCAGAATTAGTCCCCAGGCAACCAAAAACACGCTCTGTAGTAGGCTGTAGCTTTGTAGGCAGAGAAAGTGCAGAAGTGTTCCAGAGGCTTCCTTGCATGAAGGGAAGCCTTCCAGACTTGCTTCAGGAATGAAGGGCATGATAAACACACCTAGAATGCCAGGCCCTGAAAGTAAACACATGAAAGTAAACTGT
Organism: Grammomys surdaster; assembly: GCF_004785775.1. NCBI lineage: Eukaryota > Metazoa > Chordata > Mammalia > Rodentia > Muridae > Grammomys > Grammomys surdaster. Next base: position 3,888,997 of record NW_021604781.1, read on the forward strand.
AGAAAGAAGGCTGTCCCGTAGGTAGACCTGACAGGAATTTTCTGTTCTCGCTAAGGATTTCTGTTTGTGACCTGATCAGTGGCCCTGGACCTCACAGAGAATTAAAGAAGCCATAGAAATCTATTGGGAATGAATGAATGAATGAATGAATGAATGAATGAATGAATGAATGAATGAATGAATACAGGCACCAACCAACCAACCAACCAACACATGACTTGTGCGGGGTTTATCTGTTAGTCCTTTCAGGTTAAAGAGAAAACAAATCTTGGAAAAGAACTCTGATCCTCTCAAGCATTCAGACCCTACATGAATTCTCGAAGACAGTGGCTTTTAATAGACTTCAGAATGTCCAGGATAATTGGGTTTATTTAAGTGCATTGCTCATGCGTATTTCAATCTGTTTCCTCCCTTTGCTCTTGTTCTGCTTTCTAGGAATGTGCGCATTATTTTCTGGAGGTCAAAGACAAAGACATCAAGCACGCCTTGGCAGGGCTCTTTGTAGAAATCCTTGTCCCTGTGGCTGCTGTAAGTTGCGTTTTCGTTTCTAACAACTTCTGCAACCTCCATGGATGGCATGCCCAACAGTTTCCTGAGTGGAATATTCTCACAAGTCTCTCTCTACTGTAGGCTGTTAAAAATGAAGTCAACGTCCCCTGCCTCAGGAACTTTGTGGAGAGCCTGTACGATACGACATTGGAACTCTCCTCTCGGAAAAAGCATTCCTTGGTTAGTAACTATAGAAAGAGCCGAGTGCTGTCCCAAGTGGGGAGCCTGGAGCTCCTTGGGAGAAAACTGACTTGGGAGTAGGAAGTGTCCACACACGGGAAAACTGCCTCAGCCTCTCCCGACTTCAGAGCTTGGGTTTAGCACAGGCCGATGCATAACTGTGATAAACGGGGATTACACCCACATCCCCTCAGAGGAATTTTCTAGTCCCGTGGATTCAGCTGTTTATTTAGAGATTGGCTAAACTGAGTTTTTGTTTGAATTTCAGAGAAGTTTTTCAAATCTAAAGGCTAAAGTTTATAATAAGTTTCTCGTCTCCATCCCGGGAATGAGTTTGTGCTGGCTAATTCCTATTTCAACACTCAGAATCAAAACTGAGCCCAGAAGGAGCGAGAGATGACCCACAGGCAAGAGGCGCTGAAGGCTGGTGTTTAATTCTTGAGAAGGCAATATAAAGTGAATTAAACTCTGTTTTATAAGTTGGCAGCAGTGTGCCAGCTATAGTCATGATAGTGTAAGTTCAGAAGCCGGCCACAGGCCTGGCCTATGCTAGTCTCCAAGGTCTGAGCATTCCTGTCAGGGTCTGAGCCAGCACCCAGTTGTTCAGCTGGTAGTAGTGCCAACTTTGCTCATTTGCCTATAGCCTATGGTCATTAGGGCTGACTGCTTGCATTTATTGGCCAGCATTAGAGATGCCTTCAGTGGGCACAGTACTTCAAAGTCCTCTGAGACTAAGTTCATGTCAAGAGCAAGGCTGAGTTGAAGCATGAACCCTAGAAGCTCATCCATCGGCCATTGTTTCTTGCTAGTCCAAGTGAATAGGTGTGTTTCCCTTTAAATCTCCCCTAGCCCTCGAGGTGTGTGCCACCTGGTTAAGCAAAATGATGGTGAGCTGTGTGCGCGTGCTCTTTGGATGGCTGCCTGTCGTTAGCTTTGCTGTCTCCCCAGTTGCTGTGGGAAATGGGCCCAGTTAGACGGGAAAAGCACAGTAGCACCGCTGTTTATTCCGTCATGAACAAATTCCTGCTGCGGTTACGTTTGTCTTGGTAGTGTTTACCAGGACCATAAGAGCTCTTTCAGGAATCCCCCTTAATTACGGGAAGATATATATATTTACCTTCTCCTGAATATACTATATATATAGACATGTACACACACACACCTGCTGCTGCTAAGACAAAGACAGATTACTGGACATTTATGAATAAGTAACATTTCAAACTGAGTGTGCCTTCATGGGTGTCCTAGCGTCTCTGCTCCTGTGGTAAAACACTGACCAAAATCAGAAGAGGAGAAAGAAGCATTTATTTGGCCTAAATATTATAATCCGTTATGGAGGGAAGTCAAGGCAGGCACTGGAGGCAGGAACTGAAGCAGAGACCATGGGGGAATGCTGCTTACTAGCTTGCTCCCCAAAACTTGCTTGCTCAGCTACTTTTTTTATATAGCCTAAGACCCATACATCTAGGGATGGCACCGCCCACAGTGGGCTGTGTCCTCCTATATTAATTAATGATCAAGACAATGTCCCATTAATGCACCCACAGGCCAGTCTGATGGAGACAGTTCTTCAATTAGGTTTCTCATCCCAGGAGACTCTAGTTTGTGTCAAATTGACAGAAAGAAATGGCATGATGGTTGTTTTATTTCTGGTGGTTGAGAGAACAATCTAAAATTCTAAGTTTGCTTTAAGAGTTCATAAGTGAAAACTAAGTTAGTCAGTCAGATTTCTGTATCTTTGGACATGAAACAAACATCTTACTGTACATATATTACTCGCCAGAGTTCTAGATGATTCTATGCAGTCATCATCAGGAAGCACCCATGAGTTCGTGTGTTTGTGCAGCATGTGTTGCATTTATTGGGGCCACATGGCCACAGGAGGATGTGCTGAAGCTATGGGTGCAGAGAATGTATTTCCTGGTTGGTCTGTTGAACTATCAGTCACCCTGTGGCCTCCACTCCTTTCTCCTCAGGCCTTATATCCCCTGGTGACCTGTCTCCTCTGTGTCAGTCAGAAGCAGCTGTTCCTCAACAGGTGGCATGTCTTCCTCAACAACTGCTTGTCCAACCTTAAGGTTAGTATCTGTCAACTTGACCACAGCAGACATCTTCTATGAAAAAAAAAATTCAGTGAGCTGTTGTTGATATTGTGCAAGGACTCCCCAAGTTGCCCGGGCTGACCTCAAATTCACAGTCCTCCTCCCCCAGCCTCTCAGAGTGCTGGGATTACAGATGTGACCCACCATTCCTTGTGCTACAATGAAATTCTTAAGGGAACATATTCATCTGCTTAAAAATGAAAGAAATCTCTGCTGATTTGGGGCAAATACATCTGCTCTAGTATGAATCACTCTAAAGATAGAATAAAAACCATAGTACATACGTATCTTGGTATATAATTGTCTTCCCATGTATCTAAGTGATAGGGGATGAAATGATTGTTACACTTAGCTGATCTGGACATGCGAAATTATCTCGGATACCCCGTGACACCTCTGTCCCTTTTGGTGGAGGTAGATATTTTAGAAACACGAGCTCTGTTCTGTGGGCTCTGGCAGAGGGCATCGTCTCCTGCCATTCCTGCCTGTGATCTGTGTACTACACACTTACTGCTCTTCAGGTGGCGAGCACAGGTGTTGGGAGATAGGATGCATAAAGCCACAGCCCCTGGGACCAAGGAGCTATAGTTAATACAGTTATAATAACTAGCTTTGAAATTGACTTTGAATCAAGTAGAAACATTCTTTCAATTTTAGTGATCAACTGACACAAGGCAGCTTGACGAGAATCCTCTGTAACATGAGAGCAAATTCTCCTGGTATGGTAATGCGTGCCAATAATCCAAGCTCTCTGGAGAAGCTGAGGCAGGGGGATCACAAAGTTGAGATGAGACTGAACTATATATAGCAAGACGATTTTCTTTTTCAAAAAAGAAAAACCACAGGGGCTGGAAAGATGGCTCAGTAGTTAAGAGTATTAGCTGTTCTTCCTAGGATCAAGGTTCAGTTTCCAGCGTCCCCATGGTGACTCGCAATTATCTGTCACAGTTGTGACAGATAAAGGTGCAGGAGACCTGATGCCCTCTTCTGGCCTCTGTAGATGTCGGACACATTGGTAGTGCATAGATACACATGCAGGCAAGAAACTTAGGCACATAACCTAAAATAAATGAATCTTTACAAATCATTTTTTAAAAATGTAATAAAGTGTAAATCAAAAGAATTCTTCACAGTCTCACCCATGTCCAAAGCTGTGATTCGGCTTCCATCTCAGACTCAATGTTTGCTACTTTTATTTTAAAAAAATAATAATAACTAAAAATTCTTGCATATGCTTGTACATGTTGACTCATTTTGTGTGTATGTGTGGGCTTTTTTTTCCTCCAAGGCTTTTTAATTTGGAGGAGTAGTTAAGATTAATTATGTTATTTTGTTATTTACTGTAATTATATAATAATCTACATGGGCCTGATCTCAGCGCTATGTCCTGGCTCTAAGAACTGATTATGAAATTCAAGATTACAACTGTTCATTTCCTTCAAGTTGGGGGTGAAATCTAATAGTGGCAGGTAGAGAGTGAGGCTTTCAGGAACACACAAACTGAAATGCCTTTCTGGTCATCAGTGGTTTCATAATGTCCACTCCCGGGCATTTATCTCCCGGTCATTTAGCAATCAGCTGCACTAGCTAAAAGCCTCCCAGTACCACTTTCCTTATGTGAGACACTTTTGCAGTTACTAATTCTAATATTTGCAATGTATCTTTTAAGATATGTAAAGTAGCCATTTTGTTCAAAACTAACACAGGATAGTTAGTTTTTGTCATGATAACACTTAGAGTCCCGTAGGAAGAGGGAACCTGAGCTGAGGAATTGACTTCATCAGATTGGCCTATGAATAAGTCTGTGGGATATTCTTGATTTGGAGTAGTTAAGATTATGTTATTTCATTGTTTACTGTAATTATATAATAATCTACATGAAGAGGGGCAGCTCATGGTAGGCAGTGCCACCCCTGGGCACTTGGTCCTGGGTTCTATAAGAAAGTAGGCTGAGAGCTGAGAAATGGCTCAGTCATTAAAGGTTAACTCATGACCAAAAATGTAACAAAGCACCCGGAGCTAGCCATGAGGAGCAAACCCGTAAGCAGCACCCCTCCATGGATTCTGCATCACTCTCTGCCTCCAGCTCCTACCTTGGCCGGATGATGGGCTGTAAGTTATAGGCCCAAACCCTTTTCCTTCCCCAAGTGGCTTTTGGTCCATGTTCTATCACAGCAACAGGAAGCAACTAGGATGGAATTCATGTTTGATGATTAAGAATGCTTATAACACAGCTTTCTGGATATACTGAATGCATCTGGAGTTAAACATTAAAATATTTTGTACAGTAATTTATTGCTGTGGCCAAAAGAGCCATTTTGGGGTTGGTCCGAGTTGTTTATGAAACAGAGCAGGGCAGCCTTCTCTGAAAATTAGTGATTTCAAAATTAGAATATTCTTTTGTTTTGTTTTTTGTTTGTTTTGTTTTGTTTTTAGAGACAGGATTTCTCTGTGTAGCCCTGGCCGTCCTGGAACTCACTCTGTAGACCAGGCTGGCCTCGAACTTAGAAATCTGCCTGCCTCTGCCTCCCAAGTGCTGGATTAAAGGCATGCGCCACCACTGCCCGGCTAGAATATTCTTTAGTGCACCTGTCAAACCTTGGCAGAACAACCAACTAAAGGGTTATAAACTGTCCTGGGAAAAACATGAGTGTAGGCTCAGACAATGTTTCCCTACACAGGCATTTCACATGTTAGAAGGTTCAGAAAGCTAGAAGCTGTAAGATCAGAATGAGCCTGTGGTATCAATGCTACAAAGACTGAAACACGTTCCAAACTCCAGCTCCAGTCTCCAGGCTTTGCACCATACCCTCTGTTGCTGTGTCTTGGAGTGAGATGCACAGGGGAAGAGCCTTGTGTCAAATGTGGGCACTGGACAGACTCCATCTGTGAAGAGCTCAGGGTTGTATTTTGTAGAAGTTTTGTACCCCAGGAAACATGGAAGAGCTACTTGTTAGCCAAGATAAAGGCAGGGAGTGGGCTGGTGAGATGCTTCAGCAGGTGGCCCATAACTCCAGCTCATGGTATCTGACGCCCTCTTCTGGCCTGCATAGATACCTGCACACATGTACACACACATACTTAAAGTATGAATCTTTAAAATAAATAAATGTATTCAAATCCAGGTATGATAATGGCACTTGTGATCCCAGGATCTGGGAGACTGAGGCAGGAGAATTGCCATCTTCCCAGCCTCCTTGTCTCCCACCTCCCATCTGGGCTTCTTTCATTTATAAATTTAGTAACAAGGTCTTATTCGATATCCCAGCCTGGGCTATATATAGTTTTCAAGCCAGCCTGGGATATATAACAAGATCCTTTTTGTTTGGTTAGTTGGTTTTTCGAGACAGGGTTTCTCTGTGTAGCCCTGGCTGTCCTGGAACTCACTCTGTAGACCAGGCTGGCCTCGAACTCTCGAACTCAGAAATCCGCCTGCCTCTGCCTCCCAAGTGCTGGAATTCAAGATGTGTGCCACCACTGCCAGGCCTAGGTTATCTATATGGATGGTAAATTGCTAGAAGCTGATGACCCAGTGGAAAAAGATATTCAAAAGTTGCTTGATGAATTTCAAGCAGAATCAAGTCATATAGCTTACAATTAAATCTGAGCCCAGTACAAATTAGATAGAACTGTTCCTAATGCCATTAATACGTAGAACACATTCTAACGCCCATCTTATGCGTTCCGTAGGGAGAAGATGCCTGAAGAAAACTTGGCTTCAAATGTAAACTTTACCTTAAATATCTTCAGGGGTTTATATTTTCAATTACACCATTCCATTTGAAAAGGGATCAAACCCTCCTGCGGGTACCTCCTTCACAGTCTTCCCCCCACTTTCCTCTCTATCCTTCAGATGCTTCAGGGTAAGGGGCCCAGCGTTTGTGTTCTCCATGTTATCCTGGTAGCTTCTGCTGGTACGTACTGCAGAGCCGAGCTGGCGAGGGACACCGTGCCTTGAGTGAGGTAGAGGGCTGTACACACAGTCGCATATTCTCAAAGGAAACATCATTTGACATCAGGAGCCCTTAGTCTGTCCAAAACATTGAGACTGAGAGGAACAGGCTGCCTTGGGAGCACAGCCATGAAGTCTTAGGTATTTATACTTAGTTAACTTAGTCACCCATGAAGTCTTAGTTAACTTAGTCACCCATACTTATCAGTACGCTACTGTGGTGTGATGGGGACTTACCGTTCCTTGTCGTTGAGATATCCCCTCTCAGGCACTCCTGGTCAGTGATTTTTGTCTGTTATGTTTTAGGTTAGCATCTGGACATACTGACAGGGAGAGGGAGAGCATGCAATTGATGTGTGCATTTGTGTCTGTCATACAACACTTAACTGGAAACGAGGACACATGCTTTGAAAAGTTACTGATAACTTTTAGAAGGTCCTGTCCATCACACTGACTACTGTATGCTGATTTCTTGTGCTTCAAGCTGTGTAGTTCAGACCATTCCAAATTCTATTTTCTTTTTATGTCTTTTTTTTTCAAAGATTTATTTATTTTGTTTATGTGAGCACACTGTCGCTGACACACCAGAAGAGGGCATCAGACCCCATTACAGATGGTTGTGAGCCACCATATGGTTGCTGGGAATTGAACTCAAGACCTCTGGAAGAACAGCCAGTGCTCTTAACCCCTGAGCCATCTCTCCAGCCCAAATTCTCTTTTCTTGAACAATAACAATAAAATAATATACCAGTGAGGCCCAGATTTTTTTAAGGGAAAGAAAGAATCCTTAGAGGTCAAGAAAGTCCCTTACTGAGCTGGCTCTGGTTAAGATCCCTGGCAGGACCCATAGAAGGAGTAGAAAGAGAGGATTAAGAAGGACGGCATGGGGGCTTGCTGGCCAGTCAGGATCTTCCTAGTAGAGTTTTCGAGGGTAATTTAGGGAATTGCAAAAGGACGCTATGATATGAAAGGTACCTTACCTTGAGGTAGGGGCAGAGGTGGTCCTGGCGAGGCAGGTCCATAATGCCCCTCAAGTTCATATGCCTCTGGAGGGCTTTAAATACAAACGTAACTTTTTTATTTCTTGTACTTTAAGTGTATCATTTGACCATACAAAGATCAGAAGACAGGTGATGAACTGGATGCAGGCATCACTGATAGCATCCTGAAATGGCAAAGTCAGTTACACTACCTACTCTCTGGGCAGAACAAGTAAAAATTTAAGCCAACCACATTGCTGTTCACTCTTTAGGAACAAGAGGAATATTTGTTTAGAACAATAGAAATGTTGTTCCTAAAGAATGAACATATAGGGGCTGGAGAGATGGTTCAGTGGTTAGGAGCACTCACTGCTCTTCCAAAGGTCCAGAGTTCAATTCCCAGCACCCACATGATAGCTCACAGCTATCTGGTGCTGTTTTCCAAATCCCCAAAATGCCGTTAGAGATGCAGGTGCAGATGTACATGCAGACAGAGTACCCATATTCATAAAATGAATATAAAAATAAATCTTAAAATTAAAAAAGAGTGAAAAGCATAGTCTTTTTGTTTTCTTTTTGGAACAAGGTCTCACGTAGCCCATGCAGTAGAGCCCGACTTCTTACCCTCTGTCTCTCCATCCTAGTGCTCAGACAAGCATGCCACCCCACATCCAGCTTTATGCAGTGTTAAAGACTGAACCCAGGGCTTCGTGCATGCTGTCCAGGCATTCCACACACTGAGTTACATTGGTAACCAAGCATAGTCTTTTGCATGAAAGAACATCAGTGAAAATCAGCTATACCAACAATGCTGGAAGAAAGAAGGACAGAAGGACTGCTAAAATGAAGTTGAGGGGCTAGAGAGATGGCTCAGCAGTTAAGAGCACTGGCTGCTCTTACTGAGGACCCAGGCTCAGTTCCCAGCAACCACATGGCGGCTCACAACCATCTCTAATGGCAGTTTGGGGATTCAATGCCCTCTTCTGGTTTCTTCAGGTATTGCACCCATGTGGCACATATATGCAGGCTAACATTTATAAACATACTTTTTTTTTTTTTTAAGTTGAAATTAAACCAAACACGATTGAGAAAAGCCACTGGAACTATAGATCTCAGTCCACAGTCAGGTTGAGAGGATACAGGCCTTCACGATTTATGAGAGAATTTCAGATGATATACTGTGCACTATACACACTAAAAAGGGAACTCAGTAAGGGAGAGATGGTTCCACTGGGACAGAGGCTTTCAAAAGACAGGGTCTTATTCTCCCCTGCTCCCTGGTACTTGATTAGGCTTATTCTGGAAAGGTAGAGTGGGGTATGCCTCCCATCTTTTAACTCTCAAAATGCTCCTGTAAGGTGCACGTGAGTATCACATGAGTCTCACAGACTCAGAAAGTAAAGAGCTTCCCAGAGGCTGGCCACACCTCTAAAGCATTAGAGGCAGGTAGATTCGAACCTAGCTGAGGTCAGAGGCTGCTTTTCAACATTATGCAAGAACACTAGAGACAGACAGTTGCTGATGTGGGTCCCGACTGTGTAGTCTCATTAAATGAGAAGAGAATTTACATGTAACTTTATTAGTTTCGACCCCACTTAACAATTCAAAGCACTGTACAAATCAGATCATTAGCAGACAGAAAAAAAGTATTTTAAAATTTGTATATAAACAGGCACTTCTCAAAAGCTGGATCCCACCCCACTTGACGCTAGACAAGCACATGTAACATTTACATAGAAGGGCAGGCATGTGAGAACATGAAAAACTTTTTAAAAATTTTTTTGTCTTTAAATATTACTATACTTGTTATTGGTTTTTAAGATCTGGTGCTGGGTACTGGACTTAAGCACTGTGCACGACAGGCAGCCATTTAATCCTCAAGCTTCACCCCAAGACCGTATTATGCAGTTTCTTTTTTTCTTTAAATTTTCTTACAGGCATATATTGTATCTTGATTTTATTTCCTATACACACCCCATTCCTCCTACCCCCTTTTTCCTTATCAATTCCCTCCATCTCCTAGATAATTTCACTTCTACTTTTATTTAATTTTCACAAACTTTATGTGACTGTAAAAAACTTAGGATCACAAGTGAGCAAGAACATGTAATGTTTGTCTTTCTGGGACCGGCTTAATCCACTCCATTTGGTTATCTCTGACTGTGCCTATTCGCCTACAGCTAACCTAACTTTGCTCCTCTTTGTGGCCGAGAAGAAATCCTCTTGTTTATGTATCGCATTTTTCCTTGTCTATTTCCCGTTGCCGGATGCTGCAGGGACCGTTGATATACATGCTTCTCTGTGATGTGACCAGGTCCAGTCCTACTGCCTAAGTCAACTAGGGTGTGACGTCTGGGTAAATGTACAGGCGTGCTCTATCTGGGTCTGGCGGTAGAACTGCTTAAAAAGTCGTCAAAAGTAGATGTACCAGATGTTAAAATGTATTATGACTTTACTAATTAAATTAATATATATTCACATTTGGGTCGACAAATAGAACAATGAATAAATACATAAAATAAGCTAGGAGCAGATACAAATATATAATGACAAATAATGATATGCAATAATTAATATTACCATATCAGTATTAATTAGTTCTGTTATTAATGTTTGCTATATTTATTATATAGTATGTAGTGTATAGTATAACCTATTAATATTAATAATAAAACAAAATGGGAGAAGATAAAGATACAAATACTCTCCCACCCTAAAGAAACGGGAGCCCGGGATGGAGAGATGGCTCAGTGGTTAAGAGCACTGACTGCTCTTCCAGAGGTCCTGAGCTCAGTATTCAGCAACCACATGGTGGCTCACAACCATCTGTAATGAGATCTGATGCCCTCTTCTGGCACACAGGTGTACTCATAGATACTCATACATTAAATTTAAAAAAACTTAAAAATTTTTTCTCTGTGTCTAGGTTGTAGTACATCTTAGTCTCACTAAGCATTCGAGTCATTCAGATGGAATCGGGGATAGAAAAATCAGAACAATAAGTCCGTGAAAAGACGTCATCTGTCATGGGAAGACCATCCGATTCTTCTGTAAATGCTATGCGATTATACCAGTTGTCTTCTTGAGTTTCCATGTTGACAAAAGACAGAGCAAGGACTTCCTGTGGCATTCCCCTGTCTCACTATCATGGTTATAACCATGGATTATTTATCCAGTGAACACTGGGAGGCAGATAGATGGTCCAGGTGACCCAGATGGTGACATATACCTTATATGTGCCAACCCCCAACCCAGTTGGCCCTCGCCATGCTTAGGGAAGACCCTCTTGCACAGGCCACGTGTACATTCAATTAGTAACCTTACAATTTGCGTTCTGTTACAGAATAAAGACCCCAAAATGGCTCGTGTCGCCTTGGAATCGCTCTACAGATTACTGTGGGTTTACATGATTCGAATCAAATGTGAAAGCAACACGGCCACTCAGAGGTAAGGACGGGCGAGCGTGAGTGCGGGGTGAGCCGGGCGCTAGAGTCAGGCTTGCTAAGCTACCACACTGCACCCCGTGTTCTCCTAACCTGGTCTGGCTAAAACCTGCTCAGAGCCGACAGGTCAGGTCCTGCGAGACCTGAGGCCTCAGAACTTCACCACTGCCTTAGCCGTCTTTGCTGAAGCATCAGCCTCCGCCAGGACAAGGTCTCCACAGAGTCTGCTTCTGTGTGGCACACGGCACTTTGAGGAAGTGTTTCTTATTTTCCAGCTATTCTGAGTTTTCAAAAAATAAAAGAATCTCTTCCTAGAGTAATTGTGCCAATGGAAAGGGCTGAGGTGGATTTTTGAGTTTTGTTGTTGCTGTTGTTTTGTTTTTTAAATCCTCTGATACTAAGATGAAATTTGCATCATCTCCCTGACAACAAGATTTCAGCCAATCTTGCTTGTTTTCTCTTTTTCGCCCGCCCTTATCTTCCAGCCGACTCATAACCATCACCACCACGCTTTTCCCCAAAGGGTCCCGCGGCGTGGTGCCCAGGGATATGCCCCTGAACATCTTCGTGAAGATCATCCAGTTCATCGCCCAGGTGACGCTCCTGTTTCTGCAGCGACCCCTTCAGGCATAGTAATCGTGTAAAAAGACCACAATGATCCTTCATGCGTCCAGACGTCTTAGAGAGGGATTGTTTCCTCACACAATTTATTCTTTTATTTCAAAACAGTCAGTGAATACGTTAAATGCCTTTGGCCTCTAGGAAATAAACTGAGAGATGAAGTTTAACTGATTCTTCCAAGGTCACACAGCACAACAGTAAAACCTCCATAGCACAGAGAAGGTCCTGCCTGGGTCAGTCCCAACCACGACAGAACAGAGAAAACTCTTGTGCCAGAAACTCTAGAGTCTCTCTTCCCACTTTCCCCAGATCTCTGCTCTGTATTTCACAAGTAAAGAGGAGTCAAAAGCTCTGATATTTGGCAGAAATTTAATCTAATATTTTTTTAAAAGATGATGTAGTGGAATTGAGGAATAAATAGTAATTTTCTAATGTTTCCCTATGGGGAGAAAATAATTTCATGGGGAATTTACCCACTTTAATCCTTTGCTCAAAACTAGTCTAGGCACTTTATACATGAATTAATTTGCTTTTAAACAGATTCCAGTAATATTAAAGCTGGTTTGGCTGTAATTTATTATTCAGAGATAAAATTTTTACTAAGATCATTTACTTGGGGGAGGGGTTGGTGGACTGAGCCCAAGACCCGGCTCATACCAGCATGTACTCTACTACTGAATTGCTTCCCAAGGCTACTGTTTCATTTATTTGTTGGTGTTTATGTATTTACTTATTTGCTTATTTATTTTGGAAACATTGCCTCCTTATTTAACCCTGGCTGCCTACACCTAGCTCTGTACACCAGGCTGACTTCAAACTCACCTAGCTCTGTCTCTTACGTGCTGGGCTTAGAGGCACGAATCACCAAGCTATCTTTTTCTTTTTAAAATACTTGGTGAGTAAATTGTTTACCCCCACTTTGACCTCTATGACTTGCAAAGGCACTGGGAGTCTCCGGCACTTGCCTGGCCTCTGTCACAAACCAAACCCTCTACCTCAAACTAAAAGTATCTTCTGTCTCAATTTCTTTATCTGTAAAGCAAGGGTAGAAATGTTTTCCCGTTATGCCTCAGAATATTATATGACTGAAAGGAAATTACAGGCATGTAAGTGCTGCAGAAGTACAGTTGGTATTGATATAAAAATAAACAGTTCAAAGCAGAGATTATTTGGAAAGTAGCATCTCTCTCTATTGTGGCCAATGAGAGAACTCTTTAATGTGTATCCTTAGAGAACGTGAACTCCTTACTCTGCAGGTGGAAAGTTTCATATGGATTTTCCAAATGTATCCTCGAAGTGTATGTGCTTTAACTATGAACATGCCATACACATTAGTGACTACTAATTAGTGACTAATGTGTATGACCAGGCTCTACTTTAAATGCTGTGTCTTGTGTGTTAATTCTTCTTGCCCCTTGGGTTTGATTTTTATAAAGAGGCCAGAGGATGTTTTCAATGTTAAAGGATAAAGAAAAACAGCCATTTTGTAGTGATACTATTAAAAATATATTTCTCAGCTGAGTTTCAAAATACTACCAATATTCATCATACCAACAGGAAGAACCCAGGCTGTTTCGGGTCAGATGCCCAGGTGCCCTGTTGGTTTGGTATTTGCTTCTGCACCTCCAGCCTCACTGTTCTTACTGAGCTGATTCTGTGTGACCCTGCATCATGGTGGCTCCCTGGACAGTTCTGATGGCCCTGGGCTTTCTTCAGGGGCTCTCCATGACCCAAAACACTAGGCCATAGCCCTTCCAGAAGCCACTTGTTTGCTGCATATAGTTAAAACTTGCGTCTTGTGTTATTCTTGGTATTCTGTGTTTTTTATTTTATTTTTCTCTCCCAACCCCCACCAGGAACGTCTGGACTTTGCAATGAAGGAAATTATTTTTGATTTTCTTTGTGTGGGAAAACCAGCCAAAGCTTTCAGTCTCAACCCAGAGGTATGAAAGACTCTCTATGGAAACAGAGCACATGTTCACAGAGCCCATACCTTTGCTCTGAAGGTCTCCAGGCTCCCATGGGGGTGGGGATCCCATGGGGGCGGGGATCCCATGGGGGCAGGGATCCCATGGGGGCAGGGATCCCATGGGGGCGGAGCTCCCATGGGGGCTGGGTGGGGGAACACCTCTTGAGAGTTTTCTGTGTGTTTCTGCTCCTCTTCAGATTTGAGCGTCAGTTTTTCAGAGGTAAAATTTGAGGTGAGCTGGTTGAGGATGACCCAGTACCCGTGTGCTGTGATCCTCTCTTCTTTTAAAATAGAATCATTGTCACTTCAAAGACGGTGTTGAAACAGATGAGTAAATGCGGTAGAAGTGCTTAGTGGAGTTAGGGAACCCGAAAGAAGCACATGGTGCTCTGACAGCACCCCAGCTTCCTACACACCTATGGAATGCTTGGCTCTGCAAATGAGTGGCAATCCAGCTTTACATTAAAAAAAAAAACCACCTTCAGCCAATAGAACCCCAGCCCTGCTGCCTCTCTGCAGCCCTTATTCTGTGCAAAGATTGAAAGAACACTGGGCCCAAAGCCTAGAAGCCAGCTCTGCCGCTTGTCACGGAGCTCTGCTGCTTTTCCTAGGTGTGTGACATTGACTTCTGACTCTCAGCTATTCCACTAGTAAAATGGACAGAGTACTTTCCTAGGTTCCTTCACGGAAGAGCGGGTCTGGGCCTAAAGCATTGCAGACTAAAAAGGGAAGGAAGGAGAGAAGGGGGAGGAAAAGTGAAGTAAGGGAGAAGAGAGAATTCACACGCTGGAGAACAGATCTCTGAGCACGTATCTCTGTCATCTGTAATACCCTGGCCTCTTCATTCCATCATTACGAAAGTCAGTCCATAGGGCAGAGGCCCAGCATAGCTTGTTAGCGACCCCAACTCACCCCTGCAGCCCCTGCCTCTTTCCACCATACCCTACATTGTCTGGTGGCTGATGACCTCACAGGCCTCTGGAGTGGCTGCTGTCACAGCAGGTCAGGAGGAGGTCAAACCCAGGGCCGGATGGAGACCCCGAGCTGGACAGTAACAGACTTCTCTTGGTGGCAACATTCTCAACATCTTTTTCATTTCTCTGTAGTTGTAAGTCTACTATTTTAATAATTCTCAGAATTACTGGGTTACTCAGTAATACTCTGAATTATTGTTGCCCTAGTCAGGGTTCCTATTGCTGTGATCAAACACCATGACCAAAAGCAAGTGGGGGAGGAAAGGGTTTATTTGGCTTACACTTCCACATTATAATCCATCACCGAGGGATGTCAGAACAGGGGTTCAAACAGGGCAGGAACCTGGAGGCAGGAGATGATGCAAAGGCCATGGAGGGGTGCTTTATACTGGCTTGCTCCTCATGCCTTGCTCAGCCTGCTTTCTTATAGAACCCAGGACCACCAGCCCAGAGTGGCCCAACCTACAACAGGCCAGGCCCTCCCACATCAATCACTAATTTTAAAAATGCCTACAGACTGATCTTATGAAGGCATTTTCTCAACTGATGCTCCCTCTTCTCCAGTCTCTCTGGCTTGTGTTAAGTTGGCACAGAACTAGCCAGCACTTGTCCAAAGCGAGCATCTCTCATGCTGCTTCTGTGCTGAGTGTGCTAACACTCACCTGTCATCTCAGTCCCTTAGAGACTGAGCCAGCAGGATGGTGAGTCTAAGCCCAGACTGGCCTGCCTAGCAAGACCCTGTCCTAAACAAGCAGAGCACTCATAGTCACCAGCACCTGGAGCATTTGTCCTTGTGCCTGTCTCTAAAGTCTTCATCCAGGCAATGGCTTGTTGACTCATCCATCTGTGAAGAGCAGCCAAAATTGTGGTTGAAAGGGAAAATCGAGTAGGAAAAAAGATTCCAGTCTTCCATGTCTCTTTATCCTTATTACTTTATTACCTTTATTTCCTACTGTGATTTATTCATCGAGTGTGCATGCACACATGTGTGCGTCATGGTACAAGTGTGGCGGTCAAAGGACAACTGGGGGCGTCAGCTCTCTCCTTCGTGGGTCACAAAGCTCAAACTTAGACTGCCAGGTTTGGCAGTAAGTGTCTCTGCCCACTGACTCAGCTTGCCAGCTCCCTTCCACGCCTCTTCCTCTTGTAGGAGAATAGAAGAATTTGCCTATTAGTAGCTGCTGTTGTAAACCATCAGAGTACACATATCCAGCGTGGCTGCAGGGAAAGGCCTGCCTGGGGCAGAGAGGTAATGAAGAAAAGACAGACACAGAGGAACCCAGGACATAAATCTGGGATCTGGGTGGTCTGGGCTCTTAACTAAAGAAGCCACAGCTTTCTGGAAGCCCAGCATGTTTATTACAGAGTTGAACAGCAAGGCAGGGTTATAGCATACAGCTGGACAAAGGAAACAGGGTTATTACTTACAGATAAACAAGGAGGTAGCCGGATCAAGGGGATAGGTTTAGCTTTCAGCAGGAGCAGCCTCTGTAGGGCAGCAGTCTTCAGGTCATAAATATCCAATGGGGAGAAAACTACATACATCAGACATGTTCTGTGCATACTGTCTTACTCACACTCGGCCCACTGAGGAAGTCTTGCCATTTTCCTCTGATCCTCACTCCAGGAGGGGAAGGCTTTGCATTTCTCCATGGGTCTGAGGCTCTGAGGTCTTTGAGATAGCCAGCTCATGTGCACACACACACACACACACACACACACACACACACACATACACATACACACACACACACACTCGGGATTTAACTTTAGGTTTCTCACTTCCCTATACAGATCCCATTCAGATACAGTCATTCAGCAGTCAGAAGTTGTGTTTACCGACAGCGATGAAAAATGCTGCTGTTGGGTACAGTTTTTAGAGAACAAAACAAGATTGGCCTATTGGGACTTGCTTATCTGTGTGATTGTTTGTGTGATTCCGTAGAGTCTCACACTGGTCTTGAACTTGCTGTATTCCTGAGTGTGACCTGTCCCAGCCTCTGAAGTGCAGAAGCTATGAGCTAACGCCATCATCTCTGGCTCCATAATGGTTCTTAAATAATGTTTTGGAATAGTTTGTGTAACAAGGCTCAGAGACCTAAAGGGTTATCCTAATATCAAGTGTGTTGAGCATAAACTCAACAGTTGGGTAGTTTCTAGATAATTGTCTGACTGGGTTTGGGCCCGGAATGTGTTCTGTATACGTGTTCATCATCATGAGATGTGACATACCTGTGACATGAACTTCTAGGCTGACAGTTTCTCTCTCTTTTGCCCTGATCTAAAAGAACATGGAATTAAAGGCAACTGGAGGCAAGAAAGGAAAAACACTGTGTGCTGATAGATTGGAAATGAAAACATAAAGCTGTTTTTATCCGTGGGCAACTATTGTAGAAAGCTGCAAAAAAGCCGCGCTTGGTGGGACACACCTATAATCCCCCAGCATTTGAGAGACGGAGGCAGCAGGATCGGGTCCGTGGTCATCCTTGATTACGTAGGGAGTTCAAGTCCATCCTCAACAGCGTGAGACCTTGTAACAAGGAAAACAATGTCAGCACAAATAAAGATAGCACTATTTAAAAAGAGAGAGAGAGACAGAGAGAGAGAGAGAAGAGAAGAAAATACCAATTGATTTAGAGCTGATGCATGACTTTAGGAAGTTTGCAAGATACAAAATAAATAATATATTTGTATAATCTAATAATGAATAATCAAATTAAACAATTTGCAGTATTGATGAAAAGCAAAATACCTGGCAATAAAACAAAATATGCACACTACTTTTTATCCCAAAAATTAAAAAATATTGAAAGAAGACAAAGACCCAAATAAGTAGAGATAAGTACTATTTATAACAAATCAAAAGATTGGCTATTGTTGAGTTCTGTTGTCCCCAAACTAACTTAAATACATTATTATCTTTTTTCAAAGATTTATTTATTTATTTAATGTATATGAGTTCCCTATCTTCATGTATTCCTGCATGCTAGAAAAGAGCATTTGATCACATTACAGATGGTTGTGAGCCACCGTGTGGTTGCTGGGAATTGAACTCAGGACCTCTGGAAGAGCAGCCAGTGCTCTTAACCACTGAGCCATCTCTTCAGCCCATATGTTATCATATTAATAATATTATCTTAATAAGACTGTCATCTTAATAATAGACAGAGTCCCTATAGCTTCTTTTAAGCTAGAAAGCAAATGAAGTGGTTTTAGATTTTTCTATGGAACATCAGTCTACTAAAATAACCAACATAGCTTAGAAATAGAATAAGAAAGTTAGACTATAAAATCATGTGATCACCCAATCAGTATAGAGTTAAAGGGTCCATGAGGATGGAGACGCTAGAGATAGACCCGCAGGTGAATGCTTGGTCGATTTCAACAATAGGAATTTATTCAACGCATAGAAATCTTTGCTCTATGCGGTGCTAAGCAATTGGATACCTACCTTGCAAAATCATGAATTCTGGGCCATAATTTTCACTGTAAGCAAAGACAAGCTCAAACTAGATCATGCAACCTAAGTAGAAACCCAACACTGTATGTCTTCCAGAAAACAAATAACATAAAAACCTCTAGGATCCTTGAGTGGGCAAAACTTTCTAGAACACAAAATCATAAACCACAGAAGGTTAATAGATTGAATATATGTTTTAAAGTTTGCATGTTGCTAAGATAATTAACAGAGAGTCATAGCATGGGAGAAAATATTTTTGACAAACCCCAACAAAGCACTTCCTTCCAAAATATATAAAGAACTCTTATAATCAACAAGAAGGAAGTAAACAACACACTATTAAAGCGAGCAAAAGCAATGGCCTCTTCGACAAAGAAGAGAGAGAGGCAGCCAGTAAGTCGAGGAAAAGGTGGTCAGTGTCACTGGCCTCTGGGGAAACATAAGATAAAATGGAGGGTAGGGTACACTGGGGTGGGCTCTAGAGAGCAAGAGCTTCGTGCAGTCCTGAGACTGTGATTCAGAGAGCAAGTGCCTTGCTGAGTCCTCACTTGAATCTTTAGCTGATGCCCTTAGGAATGGCGTGTCTCCTCACCTGCCCGTGTGTGGTCATGGGTTTAATAACCTTCAGTTTTTAAATTTTATTTTCAAACTTGCTGGTCTTTACAGTCAGAGATCAGTAATAGATGTTGGCTGGGCGTGGTGGGGCACACCTCTTAAAAAACAATTTATTTATTTATTTATTTATTTATTTACTTTACATCCCAGTATCAGCCCCCCCTCTTCTCCCAGAACCTTGTCTCACAGATCCTCCCCCATTTCCCTTCCCTTCTCCTCTGAGAAGGGAGACCCCACTATGGGTATCTCTCCCCTTACCCCCAACACATGAAGTCATTTCAGGACTAGGCATATCCTTTCCCACTGAGGCCAGACAAGCATCCTAGTTAGTGCAATGGGGTCCACAGTCAGGCAACAGATCCAGGGACAGCTTCGGCTCCAGTTGTTGGGGGAACTGCATGAAACCAAGCTGCACATCTGCTACATATGTGCAGTGAGAGGCAGACAGCTAGGCCCAACCCACGCTCACTCTTTAGTTGGTGATTCAGTCTCTGGGAGCCCTCAAAGGTCCAGGTTAGTTGACTCTGTTGGTCTTCCTGTGGAGTCCCTGTCCTCCTCAGGTCCCTCAGTCCTTCCCCCAAGGCTTCCATAAGACTCCCCAAGCTCCATCTAATGTTTGGCTGATAGATTTCTGGGAGTTGAGGCCAGTCTGACCTACCTAATGAATTTCAAGCCAGCCAGAGCTACACAGTGATTTATTTAGCTCAAAATAAATAAGTAATAGCTATTTCATTTGTGGTTCATATTTGGTCCGAATAGTTTCACACAGTCTTTAAATTAAAACCTGAAGTGTCTCTTTTTGTGAAGCATTTGGGTCTGTTGTGTAACTCAGTTTACCTTAGTCACAGCTGCTCACAGAGTGACTACCGATCTCTTTTGGTATTCCCTTCTACACACACACACACACACACACACACACACACAAACACACACACACCTTTAACAGATGTGTGCCCATTTCAAACATGCCCCCCAAGTTTGGTGAGCATCTTCCTGCCTATTTATTCTTGAGATAAACCCTGACGGAATCTTCTAGAAGTCTGGGCCTTTCCATTTGTCTATTCCAGAGAATGAACATCGGTTTGCGGGCGTTCCTGGTGATTGCCGATAGCTTACAACAAAAGGATGGTGAGCCGCCCATGCCAGTGACAGGAGCTGTGCTGCCTTCAGGAAACACCCTGAGAGTAAAGAAAACGTATTTGAGTAAGACTCTAACTGAAGAGGAAGCCAAAATGATAGGTGGGTACGAACCCCTTACAAATCATTATCAGGTCCTTACTGTAAGTGAGCTGTACTCAAAAAAACAAAAACAAAACAAAAAAATAGCAAAAATTTGCCAAGTATCTGGTGAGACATTCCTGCGCAGTTGTTGCCTGATTCCCAATGGGTTCCAATCTTGGAGCCCTTTAAACTCTTTAGGACTTCCAAAATAAAGTAAATAGTTTGTCACTTAGATGTTGGCCTTCATCTGGGCCCAGGTAAACATCTAATATTGGTTATTAGTTGTCTACATTGTACAGTAAGTTTCCACGATCTCTGTATGTTTTGGCAAATAATCTTATTTATGATTTTTTCATTAATTCATATTTCAAAGAAGATTCCTTCCCTTCTTTTTTCTATTTCTTTTTTGAAAGTAACGTTGGTCTAATTTGTATTGTAAGCATGCCAAGTCCCACAAACACTGCAGGAGAAGTTTTCTCTCTCTGATATATCTTCCTGAGTCCAAAGAGGTGATTTTTTTTTTATACTTGTTTGTTCCCTTTTAAGTACTCAAATTTAGAAACAGTTTCTAAATTCCAAAGATCTGAGAGAAACACATGCAGAACTCTTCATTTTAACTTTGGTCTTCTTAGGCTGGAGAGTTCAAGACACTTCATGTGTAAGAAATGACTCTTGGTACTTATTTTGCTAACTTATGATACGGAACACTTCTCATTTGATTTGTATGTGTGTGAGTGTGTGTGTGTGTGTGTGTGTGTGTGTGTGTGTGAATGTATTAGTATGTGTATATGTGTGAGTGTGTGTGTATGTGAGTGTGAGTATGTGAGTGAGTGTGTGTGTGTATGTGTGACTGTGTGTATGTGAGTGTGTGAGTATGTGTGAGTATGTGAGTGCATGTATGTGTGAGTGTGTATTGTGACTGTGTGTGTGTATTGTGAGTGTGTGTGTATTGTGAGTGTGTGTGTGAGAGTGCCTGTGTGTGTGAGTGTGTGTATGTGTGAGTGTGTGAGTGTATATATGTGTGAGTGTGTGTATGTGTTAGTATGTGTGAGTGTGTGTGTGTGAGTGTGTATTGTGACTGTGTGGGTGAGTGTGTATTGTGACTGTGTGTGAGTATGTATTGTGTGTGTGAGTATGTATTGTGAGTGTATGTGAGAGAGAGTGCCTGTGTGTGTGACTGTGTGTATGTGTGAGTGTGTGTGTGTCACTGTTTTCTAACTGTAAGGATACTTATGTCACATGCAGTGGCAGCAATACATTTCCAGCATTTTAAAGTGTATAAGTGAAGTCAGTTGTTTGTTTTGCTAAGACTCTGCACGTGCATTTCAGAGAACAATATACAGCTATTAAGCCCTTAGGCCCAAATAAGATTTATCATTTATCATATAATTGCTAATGCTGGTAGGTTTTCTTGTTAATCAGAAACATAGCATTTCAAAAGCAAAATTAATTACTTAATTTTTATGAAAAGTCTCACTGGAATTTTAAAAATAGGGAGCCAGAGAGTTGCCTCAGTCGTTAAGAGCGTTGATGCTCTTCTGGAGGACCCAGAGTGGTTTCCAGCATCCACAATGGCAGCTCACATCTGTAAATATAATCCATAGGACACAACGCCCTCTTCTGGCCTCATAGGATATTGCACACATGTGGCACACCATATATACGTGCACACAAAGCACTCACATACATAAAATAAAAACCAATCAAACCATTTCAAATATTACAGCTCTTATCACTTAAGTCCCAATGATTATTTAGTGAACATCTCCAAAGTGTAGGTCAGTGCACTAGGAGCCAGGCAGACAGACGGAACCACTCTTAGCTCTGCGCTCAAGGAAATCCCAGGCGTAGAGGACCCGCTTGAAGGAGAAATATTGTAGACCCGGTGTAGACCAGGTTATGATTCTTTGACATATTTAGTTAAAAATATGGCTGACACATGTTTTTCAGGAATGTCCTTGTATTACTCTCAAGTCCGCAAGGCCGTAGGCAACATCTTAAGACACCTTGATAAGGAAGTGGGACGGTGCATGATGCTGACCAACGTCCAGATGCTAAACAAAGAGCCGGAAGACATGATCACGTGAGTGCGCCCGAAGAAGGCAGGACGAGTTGGAGGGGGCGGGGGTCTAAGCCGACGTTCTCCTACTTGACTCGGAGTTTCCAAGGGTGGTTAAACAGATGTGTTGATGAGATTTGACTGAAAACCATCTCCGCTTTTTTTTTTTGGTTTTTCAAGACAGGATTTATCTCTATACCCTAGCTGTTCAGGAACTTGCTTTGTAGACCAGGCTGGCCTCAAACTCACAGAGATCCGCCTGCCTCTGCCTCCTGAATGCTGGAATTAAATGTGTATGCCACCATTTGACTTTAAAAAATAGATTTATTCACTTTATTTTGTGTGTGGATTGTATGTGTATGTGTGTTCCACATGCACGATTGTCCCTGTAAATATTAGAAGGAAGCATTAGATCTCCTGGGACAAGTGTTATGGATGGTTGTGAGCCTCCATGTGGGTGCTGAGAGTCAAACCTGGGTCCTCTGTAAGAGCAGCCAGTGCTCTAAACAACTGAGCCATCTCTCATCCCTGCATCTAGACTTTTAAAAGTTCATTGGCACAAATGAAGCTTTGAGGAGATAAGCATTTGTTAGAGGCCAGAACCAGGCTATACTTAGAAGGCCTGTGCCCGTATAGATTTAATACATAAACTCATAAGCTTAAATGGTTTTTCATAATCTTTTGACTTGCTTAAATTTTGTCTTCAAACTCTAGGGGTGAACGAAAGCCCAAGATCGATCTCTTCAGGACCTGTGTTGCTGCGATACCTCGACTGTTGCCTGATGGGATATCTAAACTTGAACTTATCGACTTGCTGGCCAGGTGGGTGGGAACAGTCTCAGAGGATATTTGATCAAAATTGATTTTAATCTTTAGTCATGGTTCAAAAAAACAGAATACAATGATTATTTTCTACTGATGGAGATTTACTTCATAAGGTATTATTCCGGGTCTTATGTATGAACAGGTGGAAGGAACTTAGAATTTTTGTTTTTGGTTTTTTGGTTTTTGGTTTTTTTAGTTGTGGGTCTTGAGCCTAGGAACCCACTTGTGCTAGGTAGGTGAGCCCTCTGCTGCTACTGAGATTGATTGCCAGCCCTCTGTTTACTCATTTTGAGACAAGGTCTCACTAAGTCCCAAGCTGATCTCAAACTATGACCTTCCTGCCTCAGCTTTCTGAGTAACTGGGATTGCAGGCCTGATTCATAGACCTGGCTTGTAACTCGAAGATCTTTGTTATTTTATTTTCTATGTTCAAGGGGTTTAAAATCCAGTTTACAATAGTTACAAAAGAACCAGGCAGTGGTGGCAGTCACCCTTAATCCCAGCACTTGGGAGGCAGAGGCAGGCTGATCTCTGTGAGTTTGAGGCCAGCCTTGTCTACAGAGTGAGTTCCAGGACAGTCAGGGATACACAGAGAAACCCTGTCTCAAACAAAACCAACAGAAACCTCAGCAAAATAAATAACAGAAGTCCACACAGTTACTCGAAACCCCAGGATGGGTGCACTCAGATGACCAGCACAGAGTAGACCCTTGAGTTCGGTGGGGAGAGGGGTCAGCTGTGGACCAAGGAAGCCAGCAAATCAAAGGTGTGTTTGGAAAGGCCCTTGGAGAGGAAGGATCAAGTTCAGAAAGGTAGAGAGAAGTGTGTGGCCTCACTGTGAGAGCTCATCCCAGGTCTGACCCTGTGTGAGGCCCCAGACTCTCTAATAAGGCCAAAAGAGACAGTAATCTTAACTCTGCCAGTAGTACTCCTGAAAGCTACCAAAAATCTCATTTATGTTTTTCCCACCATCCACACAACTGCACAGCCCGACTGTAACCTAACAACCGTTTGCGTTGAGTGAAGTCTCTCGTAGTTTAGGATACAGCATCCTCTCCTGTAATCTGAAACTCCAACTGACAGGATGTCTTTCATTTACAATCAGAAAAGAAACACAGAAGGCAAAAGCGTTAGAAGCATGGATGTAAGGAGTGGGAGAGAGAGGGAAAGTCAGCATCGGGCTGGGGAAGTGAGCTACAAAGAGTTAAGAAAGCCAGGCATGAACGGACATAGACACACACCCAGAGAGAGGGAATTTTAGCATCAGGCAGGGCCATTAATGAGCATTTTAGGGGCTGGTGAGCTGGCTCAGGGGGTAAAGGTACATGACAACCTAAGTTCAGTCCTTGGGATCCACATGATGGAAGAAGAGAACTGACTCCTGACCTCTGACCTCAACATACATGCCATATCGTATTAATATCCACACAAACACACATGCATGCACACACAGTAAATGTAATTTTAAAAATTATTTAGATTAGAGGGTTAAGCTCTGTGATTAAGAGTACTGACCACAGTATTCTTTTATAGAGGACTCCAGTTCAGTTCCCAGCACCCACATGGTGGCTCACAGCGGTCTGTAACTCCAATTCCAGGGGATCCGATACCCTTAGCTGAACACCCCAGGTACTTACATGGTACATGATCATATATGTAGGCAAAACATCCATACATATACAATCATGTGGGTGCTCAGAATCAAACTCAGATTCTCTGGAAAAACAAAAACCCAATCCTCGTATCCAGTGAGCCATCTCTCCAGCCCCCATAAATGTAAGTTTCAGAATGCCATTTTAGATATGTTCATCTGATAACAGTGGCAAAAAAGGAAAGCCCAGAGAAGAGAAAAGATATGAGTGCCTAACCCCCTAGGCATACCCAAAGCCTGAGGAGGTTCTGTTCGCTGGCAGCAAGCTTCAGTTTATTTATTTAGCTTCTGATGGGACAAAGTCCACAGGCTAGCGAGGGGATCAGCCTAGGTTATGCACCGTGCATCTTTTCTCAGCTACCTACTGCATGAGAGCCAGAGGAGAATCAACAGATGAGCTCAAACGAGCAGTCTGTGACAGAGCACCCTCTCTGGTTTTTGCACAGTGACTTTTATTGCCTGAGACCATTCCCACCCTCTTCCTACACATCTAGCTTGGGATGATTCTGACTATGGAGGCTGATGAGGATCTGTGACCCTCACAACCACGCTCCTCAGTCAGTGTCCTCTGAGCAGGCCCCCCCTCACTTGTCATTTGTTAGCCCTCATCAGGTTAGCCACAACCTGCCTGTTGCTCTCACAGACAACCTTCAGCCATGGATCCTTCTCTCTGTTCCATGGTCAGAGCGCACTTTAAGAAGGACTCGGGCTGGAGACAGAACACAGTACAAAGAGTTTGCCTCAGCTACTTGAGGCTCCGGGTTTAATCCCCAGTCCCTCCAAAATCATCTAAGGTTTAGACAGTGAGCAGCCTCAGCTTTTGGAGCCTGAGGCAGAGTGGAGGAGATGGACCTGAACTGAGGTGAGCTTCCAATTCTAAGGAGACTCACGAAGGAACAAACGGTGAATAACAAAACACACTGATTTTCAGGAGTCGGTGTGGAAGGAAGAGTTTGGAGTCTTTTGAGGGTCTTCCACTCAAATACTCTCCTGGGATGAGAGCAGAGACTGAGAATAAAGAAAATTCTGGCCGGGCGGTGGTGGCGCACACCTTTAATCCCAGCACTTGGGAGGCAGAGGCAGGCGGATTTCTGAGTTTGAGAGTTCGAGGCTAGCCTGGTCTACAAGTGAGTTCCAGGACAGCCAGGGCTACACAGAGAAACCCTGTCTCGAAAAAAGAAAGAAAGAAAGAAAGAAACAAAGAAAGAAAGGAAGGAAGGAAGGAAGGAAGGAAAGAAGGAAGGAAAGAAAAGAAAAGAAAAGAAAAGAAAAGAAAAGAAAAGAAAAGAAAAGAAAAGAAAAGGAAAACTCTGGATAAATTCCAGAGTGGCCCTAAAACACAAAGGAGCTGCCTGCCAGTTGCTGTGGGGAACAGTAGACAGGCTGACAGCTGGAAGTCAGTATTTTTGTGGCTGGGGCATGGGGAGATCAGGATGTGACCATGGCCACCAGAGGACAAGGTGCTGAGACAGGAAGCATTATGGGAGAATGGAAAGGTGACAGAACTTTCTAGAAAGTTTGAGCTTGGTATCTCTGCTCGCTATTTTATTACCTGTGTGATCTAGACAATTTAAACCCCCTGCATAACTTTCCTCCCTTAGTAAAAATTTGGTAATCTTGGAAGGATGCCACCTGTCTCTGAGGACCTTTGAGAGGGGCAAAGAACACTGTGGCGTCTACACCCTGGCTAGTCAGAAGAAGGTCTGTGGGAAAGAGCCGGTTATCAGTTTAGGGTGGGAGGGACCTTGGCTTTACTCAGAGATCTAGCCGGTGATTGCCTACACTGAAGCTCTTGAAATGCCAGGCTTTATGTAGATAACGTGGAGCATTCTGGGAGAGTGTCTAACACTGCTTTGCTGTCGGTCTGCACGGAAGGCTCTTAACCTCTGAAATCACCTTGACAGCCTAATCCAAGGATGCTGGAGTCTGCAGACTGGTGCCAGACATGCAGGGAGGGAATTGTTAGACATAGTTGGAATGTCTGAGCTATTTATAGCACCCTGTTTATTATTGTGTACATTCTTATAAAGCCCGAAGCCATGAGCACTGCTTTTGAGAAGGGAAAAGAACAAATAAATATTCTTGAAAGTTCAAAAAAAATGGCCAGGCTTTATCGGAAGCTCATGAAAAAGGCTTTTTTGTAAACTTCAAAGAGGAGTCACAGGGTGTCCTCGGAGGGAGTTAAGGAGCCTGTGACCTGTACACTGGGTCCTCTGGGTCCTGAGAGAACGAGCCTCTTCAGATGCCCCTCAGAGGGTCAGTACATAAAGGCGAATGAGCACAATGAAATGAGGAACTGAGCTGCCACTCAGGAAGTGCATCACCCTGCACCCCAAAGTCCAGTCAGGATGGTGGTAAGCTGACATGATAACAGTATCTAAAGCCTGGCCAGAGGAGGGAGATACACACTCACTCCACAGTTACTTCACAGTGCATTTTACCAGAAAATTTGGCTTTCTTCATAATTAGAAAAGCAAGAGCAGTGTCGATCCAGACTCCTGTCAGATAAGAGCGCTGGCTGTTCTTCCAGCGGACCTGGGTTCAGTTCTCAGCACCCACACCACAGCTCACAACCACCTGTAACCCCAGCTCAATAGGTTCCTATGCCCTCTCCAGGCCCAAGGGCCACAGACATAACACGCAATCGAAGCATCTATGCACATACATTATTTTTTAATTAAAAAAATTAAGATCTAGTTTCTTACACTTACAGAGCTTTCCTGAGACCAAGCACCATTACTTTTATGTAAAAACTAAAAATTAAAAAGTAGCTTTCTGGACTGGAGAGATGGTTCAGCGGTTAAGAGCACTGGCTGCTCTTCCAGAGGTCCTGAGTTCAACTCTCAGCAACCACATGGTGGCTCACAACTATCTGTAATGGGATCCTATGCCCTCTTCTGGTGTGTCTGAAGACAGCTACATTGTACTCAGACATAAAATAAATAAATAAATCTTTAAAAAGAAAGAAAGGAAGGAAGGAAGGAAGGAAGGAAGAAAGAAAGAAAGAAAGAAAGAAAGAAAGAAAGAAAGAAAGAAAGAAAACTAAAAAAAAGGAAAGAAAAGTGGCTTTCGATTAGTGGGGTTTTTTTTTAATTAATTTGTAGATGCATCTGAGACAATGTTCCATACTCCCGTCACTTTCTGTGACATCTGCATTGTAATAACCACTTCCTCTGCTCTCGTTTATAAGCACACTGTGCTATGAAAAGTGCCACAGAGAAAAGCGACGGCTCTGTGTGCGGTGCCTCAGTATCTCAGTGTGTCTTCTTTCTTTATTTGAATGGAAATGTAGTTCTGGCCTCAACAGAGAGCTGGAAGTCCTCTCTTTAAGGCTCCTCCAAACAAAATCACTGTGACTTCTGGTCAGCTAGACCCGACCAGCAGCTGGCTCCTCAGTTTCGGAGTTCCCTTCATAACCCTTGATGGTGTCGCCAGGCGGCAACTCTTGTGGCTGCCTGATAATACCTTATTTGCCTCACCATCATTTATGCAGAAGTGTTTCTGCCAACCGGTCTCTTTCTTCAGCGTATGGTCCATCACTCTGAAACACGCCCAGATAACCAAATTGTTGCAAGAACTTAGCTCATTGACAGGAATCTGGAGCTTGCCTGTGGAAAAGGTTTATGCTGTGAGTCACTTGTCTGATTTGATCAACCAAAGGACAGTCTTGTCCAAGTTGTAACCTCCCCCTCCCGTCAACGCATCTTTATGTGTTCAGCCACTCTTGAGCAAGAAGCATGTGTCCTTGGGACTCATGCAGACAGAGCCCCGGGTGTCTTGCAGTGGCACACACGGCCTGAGAGAAGCATCCTCTTGTTCAATCCCTTGTCTGAGTCACTGTACCAGTGCCAGGCCCTGCCAGTGCTCCCGATGCCAGACAACTGGAGGGAGAGCCCACTGATGTGGCAATGCTGGTTTCTTTGGGTCTGTTTCCTGGCTAAGTCCCTGAGGAGAGTCCTCAACCCTTCCTTGGTGGTTTTATTTATTGTTAAGTGTAACTGAAACTCTGTTGAAGACCCCCTGAGAAAACAGATCTGTTTCTTAAAGAATTTTCCTTCAGTCTTCAAGTCAAGTCAGACTTCCTCACAGGCTGATTCTTCTTCACTCTCTCTGACATCTTTTACCTACTGCATCAGACTCCCTTGAAAAATAGAGGTGTGGTCAAGTGTACTCACACATTTAATATTCAAGACAAACACTTTTCAGTGAAACACGAACATAACATCATTTCAAGAGGCATGGCCACCCAGAAAAGCCAAGACCACACCACCCTGGGGCTCCTGGGGTCTCAGCACAATCTTGCACTGTGTACTGGAAGTTAAGACTATTCCAGATGGCGGAGTGTTTATGCACACATGGCAAATGAGGACTGAATTACGCTCATTGAGAAAGCTCAGAGTACTGATGTCTAATGGCTTCCTCTGAGTACAGTGTGGCATAGCTTTTGCCCTCAGTGCTGCCTGGTTCTAGAACTGTGTGGCTTGGTTCAAGGAGATACAAGAACATGCCACAAACTGGGGACTTAAATAAAAGCAGTGATGGCCTCTCAGGTCTGGAGGCTGTAAGTTCAAAACCAAGGTGTTGCATTTCTGTGAGCCCTAAGGGAGAGTGTTTGCTCTGGGTCTCTCACCATCCTTCTGGTGACTTCCTGGTGACCTCTGGCATTGCCTGGCTGGTAGAAACATCATCATGACCATTATTCTACCTTCAAATGGAGCTGTCATTATTTCTAACTTCTCCTGGCACTTGTCTATCCCAGCACCCACGTGGCATCTCACAACCATCGGTAACTCCAGTTCCTGGGGATCCAATACTCTCCTCTGGCCTCTGCATGTACCAGGTACACACCTTGATACATGCAGACAAAACACTCATACCCATGAAATGAAAAATAAAGCCAGGCATGGTGGCACACACCTTTAATCTCAGCACTCAGGAGGCAGAGACAAGAAGATCTCTCTATGAGTTCTAGGCTAGCCTAGTCTACATAGTGAGTTCCAGACTAGCCAGGATTATACAGTGAGACCCTATCCCAAATAATACTAATACTGATTAACAACAACAACAGTAATAATAAAATCGTTTTTAAGATGGTAATTTCAGGAGTGGCTAACAGAGGTTCCAGGGGAACTGATACTCTTAAGCAAATGTGAAATTAAACTTTTAAAAAAAAGTTTTCATTTAGGCCATTTATTAAGAATGAAGGGAGGCTCTTTCAGCCACAGTTGAAGTAGAGAATTGCATATCCTTTCTTCCACCTAGAAGAAAACGTGGTCAAGCCAGCGATCTCCTGCCTTTCTCTTCCCAGGCTCTCTATTCACATGGACGATGAGCTGCGACACATTGCACAGAACTCTCTGCAGGGATTGCTGGTCGACTTCACGGACTGGAGGGAAGACGTCCTATTCGGCTTCACCAACTTCCTGCTCCGGGAAGTAAATGACATGCACCACACCCTCCTGGACTCCTCCCTAAAGTTGCTTCTGCAGTTGCTTACGCAGTGGAAACTGGTCATCCAGACCCAGGGAAGAGTCTACGAACAAGCCAACAAGATCAGAAACTCAGAGGTGATTCCCCAAGACTGCCCACTAATGTGCACAGTTTTATGTGATATACATACACATATATACACATACACACCTATACAAACACACACATACGTATATACACACAAACATATATACACATATGTACACACATATATACACATACACACACAAACACATATATACATACATATACACACAAAAACAAACACACATGCGTACACATACACATATGCATGCATACACATATGCACATAAACGCACACATACACACAAACACACATACAAGTATATACATACACATACACACACAAACACATCTATACACATACACACACATGCACATACACACACACACACACACACACACACATACAGAGGCAGGTAGCCTAGGGAACCTTTAGAGTTTTTCCTTCCCAATGCCTTGGGCCTACCTGTGATGCTGGCCCTTAGTTCTTCCACCAGCCACGTTGTGACCAAGAAACACAGGCTGCTACGGGCCATAAGGTTGGACTTGTTAACTCCAACAAGGCCATGGAAGGAGTGGGAATTGTGGCATCGAGACAGACAGGGAGAGATCCAGCAGTTAGCTGCCCACCAGGGTGTTCTTTTCTGAGTTAATGTTTATTGCTTCGCCCTGGATCCACACAGAGGAAAGTGCACTCTTCAGGTTTCTTGGTCACTAGTGAATGGTAAAAATGATTGCTAGCAGTCTGGAGCATGCATTGAAGGGGACCAGGTTCTCAGAGCCACATGGTGAGCTGGCATCGGCCATGCGGGTCTCTGGTTCTGGAGGGACAGTATCTTCGGTGATTTGGAGACCTGTGGAGATTCTGGGCAGCATAGCAACACCCAGCAAAAAGCGAGGGTGGCATTCAGGTTCCTGATTGATGAACAGGAAGTCCAATTGCTTTGAAAAAGGGATTGGAGGTGGCACCTGCCCTAGCCTCTCAGTTGCCTTTGCTTGAGGGTCATGTGATTGCAGCTTGGAAGCTTCCAGAACCTGTCATGTAAACACGAAAAACTTAGAACAGTCTACCTATGAAAATGTAAATTAGTGTGATGTCTTATCCCTATGACCCTAACACCTGTAGGTAGGGGAAGGAAGAGCATGAATTCTAGGTTAGTCTGAGCTGTACAGTGAGACTGTGCCTCAAAAAAAAAATACAGATAAAAGGGGGTGGGAGGGTAGCTCAGCGATTAAGCGTGCAAGCTGCTCTCCCAAAGGTCCCACATAAGTTCCCCTATCAGGTAGCTCACTAGTGCCTGGTGCCCTCTTCTGGCCTCTCCCTACACTCGTGCACACGACCAGAAACAGGCACAAGTGTGTCACTAAAAACTAATAGAAGCCTTTTTAAAGTTTTTTTTAAAAAAATAAAATAAATAATACAAATAACTGTGACCTTTCCCCGCCTAAAGAAAACCTAAATTCTCTTGGAAAAACTCCAGCTTTGGGCTTGAGCTGGCACTGGAGGTGGAGAACTTGCCTGGAATATGGGATGCGATGTTCTCAGGACACATTGATAGGTTATTTCTCCACTGGTGGAATGAGCCAATTCAAGTCACATTAGAGTATATTAAATGCAGGTTTATTAGGAAGCTGCTCTCAGGCCAGTCCACTGGCCTCAAGGACCAAGGCCAGGGAAGTCACCGTGAGGATGTGGGAGAGAGGAAAAAGAAAGAGAAAAAGGGCATGCACACAGAAAAAGAAGGAGAGGGGTGGGGGAAGAGGGAAAAACCAAAATGTCTGAATTACATGTAGGGAAGAGCCTCTGAGGGGAAGGGCAGCCCAGCCCCTGGGCTGGAAAGTTGAAGGTTGGGGGCAGGGTATGCCAGGTAGGGACTGAGGGACGCTGGGAGAACCTGGAGGCCAGGTCTGCTTTGATTATGTAAAATATGCACCTCAGACCCTTGTCCCAGAGTCTGAAACCAAATACTCACACACACACACATATATGTATATACCAGTACCACCAAATATGTGTGTGTGTGTGTGTGTGTGTGTATACATTCATATATACATTCATACACTAGTATCAATAGAAAGTAAAAGTTTTGAAAAATTCAACTTAATAGTATCTTTTGTGTGTAGAAACTTCAGTGAAAATGAATTAGACCACTTTGATCACAGCCGTAGCATAATCCCAAATGGAAAAGACAGGGAGACAGGATTCATCTCCTCACCATGAACAGCCTTTGAACAGTCATTTCCCATCAGAGGTAACAGATGGCTGGCATTATCACAAAGCACCCATTGATCTGAAAGACGAAAAGGGAACCTGGATATTTCATGAATAATAATCTATTCACACACTCTGCCTCTAAGCTGTTCCGATTTATTTTAATTTTCGGAAGCCAAATGTGCAGAAGGATTGTACTTCTTGCCTTGTTATTTTGCTGACCCTGGAATGTTCTTCTTGCATGACAGCTCATTCCCAATGGCTCCAGCCACAGAATGCAGTCAGAACGAGGCCCGCACTGCAGTGTCCTCCACGCTGTGGAGGGCTTTGCTCTCGTCTTGCTCTGTAGCTTCCAAGTGGCCACCCGCAAACTGTCCGTGCTGATACTCAAGGAGATCCGAGCCCTCTTCCTTGCCCTGGGTCAGCCCGAGGTATGGGGTGTTCTCAAGAAGCCTCCTTTCAACAGCTTTGGATTAAAAATTAGAAATAACACATTATTATTGGGTGTACCTAATATGTGTAGGGCAAAGACTTCATTGTTGATACATTATTGGGTTTTTAATTAGGTAGTAGCTATTGTTTCCTTTAATTTGTTTATCTGTTTTGCTTTATTTTGTTTTGAGGACAGAATCTGGAGTTCTGTAGACCCAGCAGGCCTTGAACTCACAGAGTTCTGTCTGGCTCAACTTCCTAAATTCTGGGATAAAAGACATGCATTCCTAGGCTATAACAGAATTCTTTTTAAAATCTTACGTACACTGCCTTTTCAGGTTGTATTTATTGTTCTTCTATATGTATGAATATTTTCCATCCAAGCATGCATACCACATGCATGCAGGGGCCTTGTGAGCTAGAAGAAGTCATTAAGTCGGCTGGCACTGGAGTTTCAGGCAGTGTGAGCTGCCGTGTGGGTGCTGAGAATTGAACCTGGGTCCTTTCTGCTACTTTTTTTTTTAACTTTATTTGCGAATTTAATACTGTATTTCCACACAATTCTCTCTCTGCTCCAACTCCATATCTCCTCAGTTTTATTATCTCTTCCTTTAGTATATATATATATATATATACATACACACACATGGTGGGTGTGTGTGTGTAAGTACAGCCTGCTGATCTATTTAGTGTCACTTAGGATCAGATAACCTGTCAGAGGCTTGTGCATGGAGAAGACTAATTATCTTTCTAGACAGCCATTAACTGCCTGTAGCTCCCCAGTAGGGGTGCGGCCTTGTGAGACTTCCCCCAGCGACACTGGGCTATCAGCTGGTTTTGTCATTATGTGACCATATTGCTGAGTTGTATGGGCACCATAGCATCCTTAATCTATCTACTAGAGACAAATTGTATATTCTGACAGTCACAGAAGAGAGACTATTTCTAATTTCCTAAATGACCCTACTCGACCAAGAATTTTAAGATTAATTTGGTTGCGGGTCCTTCTTCTCACGTTCAACATCCATCTAATTAAGATGTTGCTCCATGTCGACAATAAAGTAGAAAAAATAATACATCTTCTTTAAAAATACCACGGCGCCAAGCCACACACCGTAATTTCGATGATGCTGGGAGAAAACGAGTCCTCCCAAGATAAGAAACAAGGCTGTGCAGCACATGGGAAGCGCAGGGCACAGAGTTTGTCTACGATGTTTTCTTTGGGACTAAAATTCAATCGCAGGCCATGTAGTCAGTTATCCCAGTAAGCCAGCGACCTCAAATAAGATCATTCTAGTGTCCCAGCCAGGTATGCTCCTGCGGGACTCCTGGCCCTTAAGCTTATCACAGAGGCTTGAGCAGCTCTAGGACTTATATACAATGCTGGCATTTAGATTCTTGAGGATGTGCGAGTGTTTGAAACTGGAGCTTTAATTATCTTGTGCTGGAAATCGAAAGGCTGTCTATCCTCAGGACCAAAGGGGTTCTTAGTCCCTGCCTTCTCTTTCCTGTCTCTATGAGAAACCGTTATCGCTGTCTGGCAGGCTGTTCGGCTTCACATCCTGGGATGAAGGCTATGGGGAGGGTGGAAGGACACTTTTCCCATGGGGTGTAACTGGCTCCTCCTTTGTACAGGATGATGACAGGCCGATGATTGAGGTCATGGACCAGCTAAGTTCTTCCATTCTTGAAAGCTTCATTCATGTGGCAGTTTCGGATTCGGTAAGCAAACGTGTGGTCCCAAATGCTATCTGATGTCAGATAGAAGTTCTGAGCCTATCTCTTAAAACAGAGCCAAATAAAAACCATGTGTGTGAGCTCCGGGCTCTCACAGCAGATTAATGACCTGAGGCACAGATACCTAGGAAAACAAGATTAGCTTTTTAAATAATAGCACAGGACATGTCTGGAAAAAAATGCCATACAAAATTTGAACTTTAGAAATACAGATAATATTTTTGAAAACTTCAGTTTCAAGAAAAATCACTCCAGATTTTTAAGGAAAATTAACTAGCCGTAATTGTTGTTTTGAATACATAATCTTTGTTTAATTTTGTACTTAATATTTTGTATCACAGCAGTCTCAATACATACGTTCTATTCATGTGTTACTTTATAGTTTCCAAGATGGTTTTATTTTTATTACCTTTGACCCTCACAGTTATTAAAACTCAAAAGCATTAAGTTGGGGGTTAACTCAGGACATTACACTTTGTTTTTCAAGATAGGTTTCTCTGGGTAATTCTGGCTGTCCTGGAACTCGCTCTGCAGACTAAGCTGGCCTAGAACTCGGAGATCTGCCTGCCTCTGCCTCCTGAGTGATCAAAGGCACTGGTGACTCTTAGGAAACCTAAAACTAGAGCCAGGAATGGCAACTTGAGCCTGTGGCGTGTGATGCAAATGCCCTTAACCACAGCACTGGGGAAGAAGAGGCAGGTGAGTCTCTGTGAGTTCTAGGCCACCCTGGTCTATATAGTGAGACCCTGTCTCAAAAAAAAAAAAAAAAAAGCAAAAGGAAAAGGAAAAAAGTCTCCAACCTAAGATGACAGTATTTAGAACATGGAAAGTTTTTACTAAATGTAAGCCTATAGCGGCATAAACTCACAGAGATTCTGCCTCTGCCTCCCGAGTGCTGGGATTAAAGGCGCACACCACCACCGCTCAGTTAGATATCCATCTTTTAAAACAGAAAAGTACAGTGAGCAGACTTGGATCTGTTTCAGCTCCACAAACTGGAAGGGAAATCTGGGGGAAGAGGAGGGTGACTGGAGAACACACTTAGCTGGTGCCTAGCACAGATGCCTGTCACTTATGCAAATGACTGCACTGCCAGAAGGAATGTGTAAACTTTTCATAGACTTTCATGACACAGAACACAAAATGCTAGTTTTGGCCAATCATAATCATGATAATCACTAAGGCCGTTGGCCAGACACAGTCAGAATAAAGAAGTACTCATCCTCTTACATTACAGTTATCTGAACATGAGGAGGAACGGCCGTCGTGATCCTTACACATGCTTATCTGCCTTTCCTGTAGATAACTGTTATACTTACTCATTTTCTTCTGTTTCTGCTAGACTCAGATCCTAAGCAGGTCGTCAGGTCAGCATCCTGAACTTCAGAAGATGAGCATGCACCAGCATTGGATTTCTCTATCCATTGTCTTGTCTGATTCACAAAGAGTATCAGGAAAGGTCACTTACAGTAGTCAGTCATGAATGCAGGAGACATCTGTCTCTAGAGTCAGTGATTTCCCCAGAACACAGGATTAGGCAGACCACTTGATAGGATCTCATCTCTCTGGCTATGAACGTCCAATTACGCCCCCTTCCAACCCAGTCAGTGACTTACGAAAGCCAGATCCGTAACATTTACCCACGGGAGTTCATTGCCCCAACAGATGAAACATATCACTTTATAAATGCCTAACCAATGTCTGCCAGTGGTGGTGCACACCTTTAATCCCAGAGGCAGGAGAATCTCTGAATTTGAGGCCAGCCTGGTCTACAGAGTGAATTCCAGGACAGCCAGGGCTACATGAAGAAACCCTGCCTCAAAAAATATAAATAAATAAATAAATAAATAAATAAATAACAAAAAGGCAAGTTTTCCCCCACTTTGGAACAATAGATATTTGTTATTTGAAAATTGATACTGCCTAAGTATTGATGTGGATACTTAAGAGAGAATAACATGAGAGAATTTATCAATTCACAGATATGTTTATTTTTAAAAGAAGTTTTGAAATACATTGCTTGATATCATAGGGAAAGATTAGGTATCGCTTCTTTAAAATCATCGGTAGAAATGCCCTTCATAAAAGAGAAAGTATTCAGGTGTTTCTAAAACCCAGGCAAGGTGTTTCAGTGCAAGTAAAGACAGAAACCACCCTACACACGTCACACAAGCAAATCACAGGAGCAAAGGCGCATTTATGGGTCCGCACATGAACCGACCTTCAGTATTTCCACTTTGTAATCTGGGACTGGAGAGATGCCTCCATGGTGCAGGGAACTTCTAGAAGTTCAGAGGTTTGTTTCTCTGCACCCACATGGTGGCTCATAACCGACTGTAACTCTAGTTCCTGGAAATACATTGCCCTCTTCTGACCTCCACAGGCACTAGGCACACATGTGGTACACACGCATGCATGCAGACCTAACATCCGTATCCATAAAATCAAAATAAATTTTACAAAAGCATAAATCTGTGGTTGCGTTTAAATTGACAAATATCATGTATTGTCACATAAATGTTTGGTGAACATCCTCTGACATTAAAACTTAAAAATAAGACTATAGGTAGGCATGGTGGTTCACACTTTTAATCTCCAGCAATTGGGAAGCAGAGGCAGATGGATCTTTCTGAGCTCAAGGCTAGCCTGGTTTACATAGCAAGTTACAGGCCTGCAAGAGCTACGTCGTGATTCTCTGTCTCAAAAAAGCAACAACAACATCAAAAATGATTGTAATCATTGAACTTCACACTTACTGCTGCTTCCGGGCTGGCAGAGGGGCTGACTCCGACAGGTGTTGCACGTGATGGGTGTCCCGGATCCTAAGCTGGTCCGTGGCATCGGAGGTCAGGAAAGAAACTGTGCAAACAGGGGCGGCAGATTGAACCCTGGTAAAGTCAGCCAAGCCTGTTTATCTTTTACCCCCGCTTCTTGTCCTCAGGCAACATTACCTCCGACCCACAATGTGGATCTCCAGTGGCTGGTGGAATGGAATGCCGTCCTGGTCAACAGCCATTACGATGTGAAGAGCCCTTCCCACGTCTGGATCTTCGCGCAGTCTGTCAAAGACCCCTGGGTCCTCTGCCTCTTCAGCTTCCTCCGGCAGGAAAACTTGCCGAAGCATTGCCCCACGGCCCTCAGCTACGCCTGGCCTTACGCCTTCACCCGGCTGCAGTCGGTGATGCCGCTGGTAGACCCAAAGTAAGGTGCCCGTGTGTTTCCAGTGCGTATGATTGGTTCTCTTACATTTTCATTACACGTAAGAGGGTAGACTATCATCATCTTCTCTAAGTTTTAAGAATTTCCTGCTATAGCGTTCTTAATACATAGTAGAGATAAAAATTTCCTGTCTAGAACAAGGGTTGTTTTTTGTTTTGTTTGTTTTTTGTTGTTTTTTGCTTTTGCTTTAATAATCTATCTGTATGACTAAGTATACCAGTATAGGAAATTCTGGGTCTTAATACAGCCTTTAAAATTATGTGCGTTCTCTCAGTCCTGATGGACAGCCGCCTAATTGCTTGAGCCCTCCTAATCTTTATTTAACAAGTGATATTTACAGCCTGGCATAATAATATATGCCTATAATTCTAACACTCAAGAGGCTGAGGTAGAAGGATAGCCACAAGATCAAGGCCAGCATAGCTGTATATAGAAAGGCCTATACAGTGAGATCCTATCTCAAGCAGAACCCCTAAAACTAATACTCAAAATCAAAAATTAGAGAGACAGCTGCACACACTGCTCTCACAGAGGACCCAAGTTCAGTTCCCAGCACCCAGGCTAAGTGGGCTGAATGGCCCACAACTCCAGCTGCCCTGTGGTCACCAGAAGCACCTGCACTCCTGTACACATACACACACACACACACACACACACACTTAAAAATCAAACAATAAAATCAGGAATTTAGTTTTACCTTTGCTTGCCTCCACATCTATAGCAGCCCAGTCAACGCCAAGAAAACCAGCACAGCGAGCAGCGGAGACAACTATGTTACCTTGTGGAGAAATTACCTCATTCTCTGTTTCGGAGTTGCCAAACCCAGTATTATGAGCCCAGGACACTTACGAGCATCTACTCCAGAGATAATGGCAACGACTCCTGATGGTACCGTGAGCTACGATAACAAGGTGACATGGCATGCTTCAGGGGACTTATTCTGTAAGGGTTTTGTTTTTGGTTTTGTTTTTTAAGCTTGTTTGTTCCCTGTGCAAATCACACTGTGCCTGCCATCTGGAGTAGTGTGGAACCCGATTTTTCATCCTCCACATTTCCAGATTCCATTGAGCATCTTCTGTGAATAATTTTTTGCCCCTCCCCTACAAGTGTGGGACGGAAGACTGAGATATAAGGAAGCTTGCCACTGGGGCACCTTGTGCTCAGTACCTCAAGGTTGGGCTTGTCCACTCCGTGCCCACTTTCCACCTTCACCAATTGACTACCTCAAAACCACAACTTTATCCAATGATAGGTTTGTTGACTTAAATAATTTTAAAAAGAGGGCAGAGTTTTCTTTAGGACTTGTATCCCAGGTAGAAAATGATTATACTGTGTTAAATATATGGGGTTTATTTTTATTTTTATTTTTTCCTGAAATGATGGTTGTGCCTTAGGATGGGACTCAGTCACCTGAAACTGTTATTGTTTAATTACCACGTTATCTCTTTGTCACTTCAAATCACCTTGTTCCAGGCTATTGGCACGCCATCAGTGGGTGTCCTGCTGAAGCAGTTGGTGCCTTTGATGAGGCTGGAAAGCATCGAAATCACAGAGTCCCTTGTTTTAGGATTTGGAAGAACAAATTCCCTTGTTTTCAGGTATGGCTGTCACAGTACATTCTTCAAAATCACACATTCTTCAAAACAGCAATTATAGCTGTTTCTCTTAACTCAAGCTTGGGGGAGTGCTGGGTGCCGGCAGATGCTGGGGTGCCAGTGGGTACTGGGGTACCAGTGGGCTGTACATGGTTTTCTTTATGCCTTTGTTTGATGTGAAAGTAAACAGCCTTCCTTACAACTTCAGTTTTAACTCTGAGATTTTATTGCATTCCCAAGCTTTGTCTTGGGTAGCTATACATAAAATAATTCCCTCCCCATCCCGTTAGCCAGACTTTGTGAGGCTGTAACACCAACACAAGGGGAGTGTGTGGCTCCCTGCCATTCCTATAACAGACTACAAAGCATTCTGTGCCTCTATGTGGTTTTATCGTCTGCCGTTGCAGAGGACCTGGGTTTGATTTCCACTGCCCTTCTCTGATCTCCCTAGGTATTGCATGTACGTTGTATGAAGCTGGACATGCAGACAAAGCACATACACATATAAGTACAAGTAATTTCTTAAAGTTTTTAAATCAGTTTGACAAGTCTGCCCCGTAGATGGGTTGAGAGGATACATTAAATGTGCATATTCACATAAAAAACATTTGATTAATAGTTGATAAGTAGAAAAGAGCTATTGATATTATGAACAATCATTAATGTTACATAGTATTCGTGTTATATCATTATATTAATATAATATCTTTTGATATTATGACATATTATATTTTAATGTTATTAACATGATACATTGTTAAAGTTTTGATAAATGCTATGTCTTTATTAGACTGATCAAGACAGAACCTCAAATTTTCCTCTCTCAGTTCAGAGAAGATTCCCATAAGCCTTCTTGGTTCTCTGGAGGGTGATGCTTACTAACCACGGGTATACTGTGGAATTTCCAAACTTTTCTAGCTGCAAGCTAGATCTCACGCCTGTTTTAACATAGCAATTCAGAAATAATTTCCCAAAGAAGATAATTTATAGCAAGTATAAATGATAGTTGGAGACTTGGAGGGCAGATGAGATGTGTGTGTGTGTGTGTGTTTGTGTGTGTAATACATATATATACATATATATATACATATGCATATATATAATACACATGTAAAATATATATAATACATATAGATGTATACGTATAATGCATACATAAAACACAGATATGTCAGGGTTTCTATAGCTGTGAAGAGACACCTTGGTCATGGCAACTCTTATCAAGGAAAATACTTAGTTAGGGCTGGCTTACAGTTTCAGAGGTTTAGTTCATTATCATCATGGAAGGAAGCATGGCAGCATGCAGGCAGACCTGGGACTGGAGAAAGAGCCGAGAGTTCTACATCTGGATCCGCAGGTAGCAGCATGAGACTGCTACACTAGGCCTGGCTTGAGCATCTAAGAAACTGAAGCTGTAAGGAAGGCTGTTTACTTGCACATCAAACAAAGCCCGCCCCCACAGTGACACACTTCCTCCAACAAGGCCACGCCTCCTAATAGTGCCACTTTTTTATGAGACAAGCATTCAAACACATGAGTCTCTGGGGGCCATACCTGTTCAAACCAACACAATATATAACACAAACAGAGAAGTGTAATACGATATATATTACTGTTATCAGAACATTTTAACTACACAGGAAAGGTCTTAATGAAAACTGTGATATTTTGTCCCTTGCTATAATTCGCATCTATCAGATAACACAAGTGTAAACTTTGCTCTGAAACACATTTCATGTTTTAAATCTCATATGTGTCAGTCTCCTGAGTATATCTCTAAGGTAGTTCAATATTGACCCCCTCCTTCCTTCTGATTGGACTGAAAGGTTTTTTGAGAGCAGAGACTCAATTTATAATTATTTTCAGTTTCTGAAAGCCAGTCCTGATGCTCCCTGAATTTAGTAACCACTTAGGAAATCCTGTTTCGTTGTTCAGATACGGTATTCTGCCCAATACATATTCACAGCACCAGAATGAGGACAGATACTGTCTGTATAGAGAAACACCCATGCAGATGACATGGAAGGTTTTAGTTGGTAGCCAGGTGAGATAATTGTGTTATTTAGGCTGGAATGGATGTGTTGGTGACAAGTTTGTTTGTTTGTTTTTTTATCAATAATGACAATTTTTGAATATGACCTTTTCCCTCTGTAGAGAGTTGGTTGAAGAACTCCATCCGTTAATGAAGGAGGCTCTAGAGAGACGACCAGAGGTAAGGTTTGGAATCTCCATCATGAGTGCCTGACTCTTTTGGACAGTAGTGTGAATCTTAGTCTGCTTTGTCTTCCCCTAAATACAAACACCCCAGCCTGGTCCTAACAATGAACCTTGTTATAATACATTTGATTTTCAATAGTCCAATAATTTATGTTTTAATGAATTTTCTAAATGCACAAACGCAAAAACCATTCAGGTAGTCGCATAGACATGTTTTTATTTTTGCAAAAGATCTAAGTCAAAATCTAATTTTGGTTTTTAACTTGCTTGGCTTTATTGTTGTCTTTATTAACAAGCCAGGAGTCAATGATCAAGGAGACCAGAATTAACATACAATGCACCAGAATTAAATTACAATGCATAATCTTATTATAATAAGGTTAAGAAAGAAACTTCCCATAAACATGATACAAGAAACAGCAGAAATCTGGGGTTGGGGAGAGGGTTCAACTCTTCAGAGCACTGTTTGCTCTTCCAGAGAACCCTGGGGGTCTCAAAGCATCCCTAACTTCAGTTCTAGGGAATCTGACGCCCTCTTCTGGCTTCCATGAGCACTGCGCACACAGAAGGTACACATACATGTAGGCAAAACACCCATATGCATAAAAATGAATATATATAAAAAAAAGAAGTGGCAGAAGTTTCGAAGTCTGGAGATCAAATAGCGTGCACTCCCTGAGCAGACTGGGGCTTGTCTGCATCGGAGTCCTCTCCAGTCACTTCGTCTTGCTCAGCCTTTCCGCAGACACTGCCAGAATGCTACTCAACACTTCCACCTCATGTATTCTTAGGGGCTGACTTACAGTGTTTTCCTTACAGCCTCTACTAACTGGCATTGTCCCTACTTATTAGGAAGAAAGCATGCATTCCTTTCATGCTTAGAAAACGTGAAAATACTAAATTATGCCCTAAAGTTTGCATTGTATTATCCGTGACTGTAAGTGGCATTGCCGCTTTCTACGCAGAACAAGAAGCGTCGAGAGCGGAGAGATTTGCTGAGGCTACAGCTGCTTCGGATATTCGAACTTCTGGCAGATGCTGGCGTGATAAGTGACAGGTGAGGTTAAATGACTGAGCGGACCTCCCCTTGCCAAAGCCTTTCTTTCTCCTTCTCCTTGTTCTTTTAAATGTATTACTTCTGCAAAGATTCCGGTAAGCCGCCCTTATCTTTCTTCATACCCCCTTATACTGTTCCTTTGTACTGACTTGTCTAAGAGCATCCTCTCCCTTGCGTCCAGCACAAACGGAGCTTTAGAACGAGACACCTTAGCGCTTGGAGCCTTGTTCTTGGAATACGTGGACTTGACCCGCATGCTCTTAGAGGCCGAAAATGACAAAGAGGTCGAAATTCTTAAAGACATTCGAGCGCATTTTAGCGCCATGGTTGCCAACCTGATTCAGTGTGTTCCAGGTAATCCATCCTTTCCTCTGGGCTGGGTAAAGCATTCCCACCTCCCACCCCACCCCTCCCTCACTGCTCTTTCCTGGTTCCTAGGGGCCTGCATACAGCTCTAGGGTAGTTTCTTTGTTTATTCTGAGACATTGGAGATACACATGAGAACAGGTCACCTCAACTTAGCAGAGTCACCAAGGGAACTGTCGGAATCACATTCAGTGCTGTGCTTGCCACATCTTTTGTTTTCTGTTTGGTTTTTTGAGACCAGGTCTCTTTGTGTAGCTCTGGCTGTCCTGGAACTCACTCTGTAGACTAGACTGGCCTTGAATTTATAGAGATCCGTCTGCCTCTATCACCCAAGTGCTGGGATTAAAGGCGTGCACCACCATGGCCTGACTGGGCTTTCAACTTCTATCTTGACTTTGGACTTGATCTGAAAATGAACTGACATCATTTTGGAGGAAGGAATGCAGTAGAAAGCTCCCCGAGTGCTCCAGTGTCTCCTTTGCCTCTGTGCTAAACTGATCTCAGCCATGTTCCTTCAGTCACTGTGCTAACTAGAAGTCTGTAGAGCAGAATACTTTTCATATTTGCTTTGATTGACCTGATACATCTTGCAGAAGAGCATCTCACAGGATGCATAGATATGAAACATTTTTATTCCCACAGAGGCATACAAGACAAACGGGATGGTTGACTTGGTATAGTTACTTGAATTATACATTTTGTGTCTAATTATTAAAACAACTCGGCTCATGTACCATTTTGTTATTTTGACGTTATTAGCTCTACCTCAGCTGGTAGGGGCCTTAAACTACAATTTAAGCTTGACTTCTTCGGTAATATGAGGCACATGTTTTTGAAATAGCATATATTATATTCCACTGTGTTCTCTCTAACAACAGGGAGCAGTGGTCACAAAAATTCATTCTGTATACACAAACATTAAGTGGAAAGATCAGTTAGACCCGCAGTTCTGAACCTGTGGGTCACCCCAACACCTTTTGGGGGTCAAATGACCCTTTCACAGGGTTGAATAGCAGACATCCTACATGTCAGATACTTACATTAGGATTCATGACAGGAGCAAAATTACAGTTATGAAGTAGCAACACAATAATTTTATCGTTGGGGGTTCACCACAACGTGAGGAACTGTATTAGAGGGTCTCGGTATGGGGAAGGTTGAGAATCCAGGAAAAAAAAAAATGTGTCGAAACTTATTTAAAAAGTAAAATTTCTATAACTAAAGAAAACAGGAGTTATTGGGCTGGTGATATATCTCACTGGGAAAATGCATACTGAACATGCACAAAGCCCCAAGTTTTATTCAAAGCGCTAAGCAAAATTCAACTTAGAAAAATAAAGTTGGTTCTTGGGGATGGAGAGGCTGGATCGGGTTCTGCCTGAAGTTTACTTCCCAACACCTGTGTCAGGCTGCCCACATCTACCTGGAGCTCCAGTTTCTGACCTGTTTGGGCACCTGCACTCGTGTACACTTACCCACATATGAAACAACATGTGTGGGC
The DNA here is from genome assembly GCF_004785775.1 of Grammomys surdaster. NCBI lineage: Eukaryota > Metazoa > Chordata > Mammalia > Rodentia > Muridae > Grammomys > Grammomys surdaster. The sequence continues at coordinate 3,933,448 of NW_021604781.1, forward strand.
ACTTACTCACATACAGGAAAACACATATACACATAATTAAAAATTAAGGAAAACAACTTTAGGAAAAGTAGAATTTTTTTCCTTTCCCCACAACTTGAGGGTGATATTCAATAGTGCTACGAGTATGTATTCAGTCTAATATAGACTAATGATAGTCTAATAACAGACGCTGGTTTTGTATTATTCTCTCTAGTTCATCACAGAAGATTTCTCTTCCCCCAGCAAAGTCTACGCCACCATCTCTTCATCTTGTTCAGCCAGTGGGCGGGCCCCTTCAGCATCATGTTTACGCCTCTGGATCGGTACAGTGACCGAAACCACCAGATAACAAGATACCAGTACTGTGCTTTAAAGGTTGGTTTTCATCAGTGGTCTCCTTTGTAAGCTAACAACCATGCCTTTAAAATAAGGTTAAAATTCGTAGTACAATACAATAAAATATAGGTAAGGATAGAAAAATTCAAATGGATGTATGCATGCATATGTAAATATAAATTCAGTAATTCCAAATGCATAATTTAAGATGTGGGTAAATCTGTAAGCATGCCAGCTGGGCCCACAATTACAAAATGTAAAATTGTGTCAAGTTCCTGCTTTTATCCAGTGTTCTTCTTGGAGAGAACAGTTTTGCCTACTCATCCCTAAAGTTACTATATTACTACTTAATTTCCAGTCTAAGGAGGAGGAAAACAATCAAGCAACAGAGACACCCCCCAACCCCCGTTTATGTAATCCTATCCTAGCAGTCCACACTGTGAAAACCTTCCCATCTCAAGCAGTGTGGTCTTTGGATTGCTTACTTCTCCGTAGAGAGGATGAAGTACCATGGCCTGATTTTACATGAAGTAAAATCAGCGCATAGAGGGCTGAGTTTATTTCTGCCTACAGAGTCTGAAGGCTGGGGTTCACAGTGATGAGATAGCATAGTGTTCTGACTGACACAGGGAGCAGCCAGTCTCTACCACCCACACAGGAAGTAGAGAAAACAGGAAACCTGTTGCTCGGTTCGTCTCCAGGGTTCATGGTTTCTGATTTCAGGCAATGTCGGCGGTGCTGTGCTGTGGCCCTGTTTTTGACAATGTGGGCCTCTCTCCAGATGGCTATCTGTATAAGTGGCTTGACAATATTCTGGCTTGTCAAGATTTACGGGTAAGTGTGAGTCAAGAATGTATTGCTTGTCAACATTTTTGAGGTTAGCAGGATGCGGATACCACCTCTTCTCCACAGTCAGACAAGTTTAGATCTGTACTTAGGAACATTGTGGTGGGATGTACCAGGCCCAAAAGTACAGCGTCGTTTAACCAAATTGACCAAAAACTGAGTCATAGAGTCTCAAAACAGTTTGCATAACTTGAAAACAACCTTTATACTCAGTATCATTAAACTAGAAATGAGTAATTAAAATATCATTAAAATGTACTTCCCGGGAGCTGGAGAGAGAACTCTTAGCACCGAAGAGTGCTTGCTGCTCTTGCGGAGGACCTAAATTAAGTTCCCAGCACCCACACTGGGCAGCTCACAACCACCTGTAACTCCAGCTCCCGGGAATCCAGTGCCCTCTTCTGGCCTCCTCAATCACCCACAGACACAGAGAGTGTTTGTGTACATGCACGTACACATAATTAGAAATTAAATAAGTCTTTTAAAACAATATGTGCCTTCTGACAGCCAGTAAATTGAAGTAAATAACAATGGTAACTGGAAAGTATCTTTAAATGAAACATAATGAAAATACTACGTTTGTGGTTTGTAAATAAAGCTGTGCTTAAAATGAAGTAATGTGTGTGTGGGGAGGTGTCTGTGTGTTTGTGGGTGTGTGTGTGAGTGTGTGTGTGGGTGTGGGTGTGTGTGGGCGTGGTGAGAAAAGGCTGGTAATTTGTATCCTGTTCATCAGAAGTTAGTATAAGAAATAGTTTAACCAAGTCAGAAAAAAAAATAGGATAGTAATTAACTAGGGGACTTTTTAATAACAATATTATACTACAAACTTTTCCACTCCCATTGATTATATGACAAAATATCTTTTAAGAGAGTTTTTAGAAATTATAAAAATTGTATTTACAGTTACAGAAATTTTTCACTGTATTTTAAGGGGAAATTTTAAGTGAGAAAAAAATTATTATAGTCCATCCTGGTGGAGAAGGCATGGTTATCAGAGGTGACTTTGGGAGGGAGTGTCAGGTCTAAGTCTGTTCGTGTGATATGGGCCTGGAAGCGGCAGAGAAAGCTCAACTGCAGGGTTAGGTATGACCTTCAAAGACCCCTAGAGACTGCCGGCTAGACCCAACCAACTAAGAGCTCCAGAGACTCCAAGCTAAGAACCAAGGTTCAAAACATGAGCCTGTGGGACATTTCAAACCCAAGCTATTAATATGGCAGATACATAAGCCAAGTCCTTCCTTTTTGGCCTGATGGCAACTGCCAAGAAGAGTGTATGACTTCAGAGAGAGGCAGGCAACATTGCCTTCTGAGGAGAATGGAGCCTCCATCTTGGCAGTGGATGTCGGCTTCCCCGAGTACAGCAGAACCTGTATCCTGGTGGCATGACTGCATTGCACCCCCTTAAGGAAGAGTGTGTGGCACAAAGATCAACCCAAATGAGTGTCCAACCTCACTTAACCCCACTTAAGGTCGTCCTCCTGACCTGTATCAGCTATGTTTGATCGTATGTATCTCTCTAGAATATCTTCTCATGAAGTAGGGATACCTGATTTGTCCCTTGACCTCAGGTTCATCAGCTTGGCTGTGAGGTCGTCATGTTGCTACTGGAACTTAATCCTGACCAAATCAACCTTTTCAACTGGGCCATCGACCGATGCTACACGGGTTCCTACCAGCTTGCGTCCGGTTGCTTCAAGGCCATAGCGACTGTGTGCGGAAACAGGTATGAGCTTTCGTAGTTAGTGGCTAGTGGCAAGGGAGACGACACCTGCTCTCCGTCACGTGAGAGCTGAGCAGATAACTGCACAGCAGTTCTCTCCAGAGTATGACTGCCCAGAATGGCTTCTGCATCCCTCGCAGATAAGCTAGCCGCTCTAAGTTTCCATGATATTGCTAATTCTATTTGACAGAGAGAGAATCCCATTGTCTTTCTTTTGAGGTGCCCAGACAGTCACAGGGAAGTATGGAGGCAAAATTTGAAAATAATCAAAACAATACACTGAAGGAATTAAAGGATCCATGTGGACAAGGGTCCTGACACACGTTAACTGTAATCCCGTAAGCCAGCCGCTCACAAATCAAATCCCAGAAAATCCCCGCTGCTCAAAACTTCCCCGGATGTGGGAAAGGGGTGTGGTGCTTCAGAGTCTGATTACACTCATTTGAAAACATACTGATCTGAGCCCAGCGGCTCATGCATGCTAAAAGGACTCTCCCCTGAGTCACGCCCCAGCCCAACAACTATGCCCGTAAAGCCACCTTCCTTATTATATAACAAGCAAGTTCATGAACCTGTCTGGCACTATAACTTAGTAAGTGTAATACTGGCATAACTAGATTAAATTCCCCAAGTTGTATAAACTACTCCTAAGGGAGAGCGTATGGATTAGGAAGATGGAGAGAATAGAATACAGAAGAGGTTTTATATTGTAAAAGCTTCATGGAGGGACTGGAGCAACGCCTCAGTAGTTAAAAACATGTGTTGTAGACAAGCTGGGTTCAGTGTGTAGCACCCACGCCATGGAGTTCACAACCTCCTGTAACTCCAGCTCCAGGCGGTCCAATATTCCTGGGCTCCCAGGCACCTGTGTGAATGCGATGCACATACATATACTCAGGTACACATAAAATACATAAATAAATGAGTCCCAAAACAGACAGGGCAAGCTGGGCGATGGTGGCACACACCTATAGTCCTAGCACTCAGGAGGCAGAGGCAGGCAGATCTCTTGAGTCTGATGCCAGCCTGGTCTACAGAGCGAGTTCCAGGTCAGCCAGGGCTGCACAGAGAAACCCTGTCTCAAAAAACCAAAATAGATCCGTAAATAAATACAGAGCAGTGTCATTGCTGAGGTCCAGTGTGCCACCCCAGACATATCCAGCTTACTAGCCAGGATGGCTTATAACCATGCTGCGTATTTTTCTCCTTTTTCCCAGGAACTATCCCTTCGACATAGTGACGCTGCTAAACCTTGTCCTCTTCAAGGCCTCTGACACCAACAGAGAGATTTACGAGGTCTCCATGCAGCTCATGCAGGTATGTATCATTCACATGTGGAAATGTCCATCCTTGGGCTCAGGATGCGTGTATCTGTTTCTGTGTGTCATGTGAAGAGCGAGGAAACACACACACAATGTTCCCCGGAGTTAACTGATTTCGTGTGAAGATAAACGCGTTTACCATGTAATTATCAATTTCAGTTAATCACAAACATTCCTGAGCTGCCTGGATAACACTCTGTAAAGCCTGTTTCTTAACTCTTCATAGATCCTCGAAGCAAAACTTTTCGTGCACTCCAAGAAAGTTGCGGAGCAACGACCTGGCAGTATTCTGTACGGAACACATGGACCGTTGCCACCTCTCTACAGTGTGTCGCTAGCCCTTCTGTCCTGTGAACTGGCCCGGATGTACCCCGAGCTCACCCTTCCCCTCTTCTCAGGTACCACCCAGTGTCAGCATCGACACCTTCATCAACCCCTGCCCTGAGAAGCTTTCCTAAGTCTATTGCAGTCTCAGTGAATCGTGTCACACACTGGTGATAGATCTGTCCATCAGAATTGCTAAAGGCTAAATCTAGTTACACATGAAAGCAAATTCAAAAATATTTTTAAGTTTTTTATTTTATGTGTGTGGGTGTTTTGCCTGCTTGTATAGCTGTTGCACCCTGTAAATGTAACATTGACAGAGGCCAGAAGGGGGTGCCAGACGCCCTGGAACTAGAGTTACAAACACTTGTGAGCCACTATGTGGGTCCTGGGACTTAACCCCAGGTCCTCCAGAAGAACGCCAGTGCTCTTAACCACTGAGCCATCCCTTCAGCCCCTCAAGAATATTTTTAAATGTTAAAAAGAAAAAATGTGATTAGTTAAAGCAATATAAGTATAAATATGTACCTGACAAATGCAAAAGATTCTTGATGGGTAAACAGAGTTCCATGGGTGCTGTGTGTATACGTTTGTGAGTGTGTGTGTGTGTGTGTGTGTGATATATAATATTAAAATGCACTGGGAAGTTATACAGAGGACAATGTGACTGATGTCAGAGATGGCCCTGGGTGTACAGATTCCTTCTGTTGGTTTATCTTGTCCAAATTCAATGTGATAGATTTTGATTTATATTATTATATTTTATTTGGTTGTATTTTTAAATGAATGAATGAAGAATGAATGAATGAATGAATGAATGAATGAATGAATGAATGAATGAAAATCTAGCCACTAGGTTAAAGGGTAACAACTGAACTATCACCTATCCTGCTGGGAAAGGGAAAGTCAGTTTTCTCCTGTGGAGTGACACCAGGTATATCAACAACTCCAGGACAGCCTCATGTTCAGCATAGAATAGACTCCGTAGAGGGGTTTTGTGTGCATTTCTTTAGTTACAGGTTAGAGTTTTGTTTTTGTTTTGTTTTGGGGCAGGGGAGGGGTCTTAGATTGGGGGCCTTGTTGTTACATTGAGGTTTTGTTGTCATTATTGGGTTTTCAGTTTTTTGAGAAAGAACGTAAAGTTCCATGAATCGGGAGGATCTGGAGGACTTAGGGGAGAAGAATATGCTCAAAATGTTTTAATTAAAAAGTTGTTTTAAATAATAAAAGAGAAAAGAAAAAACATCAGAGCCACGGAGTGGAGGCTGTGTGGGCTGACTGAAGTAAAGCTGTCACTTTTCAGGGCCAAGGGGTCCTCTTGAGCTTGAGAACTGGAAAATGAGCGTCAGAATGGTCACGTTTCTGTCACAGGGTACCATTAAATTAAAAAAGAAAAGGAAAAAGGAAGAAGGAAGGGAGGGAGGAAGGGAGGGAGGGAGGGACGGAGGGAGGGAGGGAGCCGAGTTTAAAAGAGGCTTAGGAAATGACAGACCACCATGCGTTTGTGAAAGAGCAGAAGACACATTTGAGCACATGCAGTACTGGTCGGGAACGGCGGCTATTACTCAAGGAGGAAATGACGTCATACGGGGCCTGACAGTAGCTCAGTTAGAGCGGAAAGTGGCCAAAGCCAGAGCTGCTAGGGAGGTTCCCAGACACGTGAGGTGTCTGCAAGACTGATGGTGATGACCACCCAGCCAGCCCAGTGCCTGTAGAGCAGGGGGATAGGGCAAGGTGGACCCGGAGAGCTAGCCTGGGATGCTGGGGTAGGCCTCTGTAGAGTAGACTGAAGCCCGGAGTTCAGGCCAGCAGTGGAGACTGACAGAACAGAATGCAAGGGGCGGGGCATGGGAGGTCAGGAGGGGCAAAGCATGGAGGGGAAGGGGAAGCCCTCCGCAGGCACCTTTTGAATAAAGGGGAAGGGATGGAAGAGAATCGGAAGAATGTTGGGGGTCATGAAGGAGTCATCCAGGAGGCAGTTTTCTTCATGGAAACCTAGATAAATAAAATGACTGGGAAGGAAGGGGTGATGCCCATCCTCCAAGACTAGCAATCCCAGAATGCCAGGGTTCTAAGGGGAGGGGTGGGCAGAGGCCAGACTGCAATAGCCTGCAAGGAGAGGAGGCAGAGCTGGGGCAAGGGTGGGTGCTAGCCCAAGAGAAGCTTTTATGGAAGAGTAAGATTGGAGCCAGTTTATTAGCTGAGCTAGGGAACTGATAAAGGAGGTGGGGGAGGGGAGCAGCAGACTGCCCGGAAGAGGGGAGATAAATCCGACAGGCAGCAAAGCCCCGAGAAGGGGAGATAAATCCGACAGGCAGCAAAGCCCCGAGAAGGAAATCCAACCATTTCGACATTCTTCTAAGCAACCCCCGCTCTTGATTTATCAAAACGCTTTGAAAAGAACTTGAAAACATTAACAGGACCTGGTGAATTCCTAAGCTGCCTGTGCTGGTCCAGACCCTGTTTATTGCCTGTAACTTCAGGTGACCTAATTACGTTATAAACAGCCAGATGAGACATTTGGGTCCTGCTCAAAGAAGCCGGGGAACATGCCCTAGGCACCCACATTTTATTTAATTTCTCTATGCATCTTCAATATCCATGGCATCTTCCTTTCTCTTCAAAAACATCTCCACAAACCAAGGTGTTTAGCGGCCTTTCTCTGACAACTCTAGCCGACACCCCGTTTTCACGGTCCTCGTGTCTGGCACACAAATTGCAATGAATGTAATAAATGAGCTTGTTACATGTTAGAACTCGGCATTGTTTAAAAACAGGTATTTTTAATGTTCCTTTCTCTGGAATTGGATTTTTTTTTCTCTTTCTTTCTAAAGCACGGTCTATGGCGGATAAACAGCTCTTCCATAGTAACATTGTATTGTAACTGAAAGTCATTCTCTGACAAGATCCTCGGCTTGGTGCCTTCCATTACCTGTCACTCTCTCCCTTGCCCCTGAGGTATTTGTCAGTATAATTTGTCACCGAGGATCTTCTCCAGGCTCGGGAACTCTTTTTCTTTTTATTTCAAAAAATTATTTTGAGAATTTCATAACATTAGTAATATATTATGTCATCTCCATCCTCCCCCTACAAGTCCTCCTGTGTCCCCCTCAACCCCCATAAATGTTATGACCTCTTATTACGTATATATTAATGTATACATGCATATAATATTGACTATACACCCCACCCTGGGTTCCTTAATGTCACTCGTATACAGTGTATTACGGCTGACCACACTCCTGAGAAGTGCTGGCTGTTCTCCTCCTGTCCAGCACAGCAGCTTGCTCTAATGAATGCTCTCGCAGTGGGTTAATGGATGCTCTGGTGTAGTAAGATGCAAGTATCTGTCATCATACCCAGAGCATATGTGTCATATCACTGTGTCAACTCTAAGTCAAATACTCTAGGGACCTCCCAGATGGCTCATGGGTGAGGGTGCATGCCAAGAGTCTGACGACTAAAGTTTGATCTCTGAGCCCCGTGTGGTAGAGGGACAGAATCAACTTCTACAAGGTACCCTCTAACAAGCTCATGTATGCCATGGCATGGATGCCTACACACACAGAAGGATGGCTCGGTGATTGAAAGCACTGACTGCTCTTACAGAGGATCTGGGTTCAAAGCTAATGCCCTCTTCTAACTTCCGTGTTAATCTCTGTGGACACCAAGCATGTATGTGGTACATATACATACATACATACATACATACATACATATACATACATATACATACATATACATACAAGCTAAATATTCTTAAAATAAATAAATGTAATAAAAAGAAATGTTACTGTTTAAAAGAAGAAAAAAATAAGCAATTTTTTTATTTCCACCTATGTAAAAGCCCAACAGCATAGCACCATCTGATCATAACTTTAACTTTAAGAAAAAGGCTAAGGCAATTAAAATTTCTACTAGAGGCATCCAAGGGGTTATTCTGAGTAATGTCTGTTACTTAGCAGCCAGAAACACCATAAGCAAGATCGTGACCTATGTTGGCTAGTTGTGCAGGCACAGGACCATGCTTACTAATTTCTCTTTGGATAAAACCGATTCTTTTACAGAGCTAAAAGCAAGGTGTTACTGACCCTCACTGAATATCCAGAAAGCTGAGCTTCTGTCTGCAAAGCTGAGCTCTGTCTGCAAAGCTGAGCTCTGACTGTACAGCTGAGCTCTGACTGTACAGCTGAGCTCTGACTGTACAGCTGAGCTCTGACTGTACAGCTGAGCTCTGACTGTATAGCTGAGCTCTGACTGAACAGCTGAGCTCTGACTGTACAGCTGAGCTCTGACTGAACAGATGAGCTCTGACTGTACAGCTGAACCCTGACTGAACAGCTGAGCTCTGACTGAACAGCTGAGCTCTGACTGTACAGCTGAGCTCTGACTGTACAGCTGAACTCTGACTGTACAGCTGAGCTCCGACTATACAGCTGAGCTCTGACTGTACAGCTGAGCTCTGACTGAACAGCTGAGCTCTGACTGTACAGCTGAGCTCCAACTGAACAGCTGAGCTCCGACTGTACAGCTGAACTCTGACTGTACAGCTTAGCTTCTGAGTGTACAGCTGAGCTCTGAGTGTACAGCTGAGCTCTGAGTGTACAGCTGAGCTCTGACTGTACAGCTGAGCTCTGACTGTACAGCTTAGCTTCTGACTGAACAGCTGAGCTCTGACTGTACAGCTGAACTCTGACTGTACAGCTGAGCTCTGACTGTACAGCTGAACTCTGACTGTACAGCTGAACTCTGGCTGTACAGCTGAACTCTGACTGTACAGCTGAGCTCTGACTGTAAAGCTTAGCTTCTGAGTGTAAAGCATTTTTCAGAGCATACACTGCCACATCGCTGCCAATGCAACAGTGTAGAAACACTGTTGAGAAATTAACCCATGATGGGGCTGAGCTCATTCTGCTGGGGTTCCTCTTGCTGTTTGCAATTCACACTCTTGGCTCCTGTGTGGTTTTTAAATCCAGCACCAGGATAAAAGAGGCCAGATGTAAAAAATCATATCAGTACTACAAAAAATGTTTCTGGTTTGCAGACCACATTATTGAAACAAAACAAAAGCACAGCAGACCTGGGATTTTTCACCTCTTTTTTTTAAAAAAGATTTGTTTATTTTTATTTACGTGGATGAGTGTTTGCCTGCATGGGTGTATGTGCACCTTGTGCATGCAGTATTTGTGAATGCCAGAAGGGGGTGATAGAGCTTTAAGCTTCAGAATCAGCTCATAGAGTCAAATGTAGCACTCGGTAGCCCACTCACATGCTTAACCATGGCCAAAGAGACACCACAAGTGTTTATTGCTGTGGGGCTCCACATCTCAAGTTATAACAACCAGTTCATATGGGAGACACTTTGTAAGTCACAAGGTTGGAAGGTGACCCTGCCCATTGCTGCTCGGGATCCTGTTAGGAAGCAGGCTCTGTGATGACACTGATCGGCCCTGTGTGCTGGTGTCTCCGTCCTTTGCCATTGTGCAGAGTGAGATCCCAGCATAGGGGATTGCTCTCATTTTCCTGATCAGTTGATGGAAGCGCAGAGAGGTTATTTAAGTGGCTGAGCAACACAGCTGTGCATGCAGCCAGATGTGGTGAAGCTGGGATTCAACGCATGTCCTGCAGATGCCCAGCCCTTCATTTTGTACATTCTGTTACTCCTTATCCACTAACAGTGTGTTTGAACTCATGAGGCTTTCAGTTCAGTCCGTGTTTAGCAGCCCGCCCTGCCCCCTTCCTGCACAGAGGATCAAGGATGAGCCTTGCTTTTTGCTTTTGTCCTGGATAGCTACTATATATGACAATCCTGTTACTAAATGCAATCCACTGTTGGATCAGTAAACTTGTGTTCCTGGGTAGTTTGTTTTGGAGAATAATGTGTAACTGTTCTTTGTCCTGTCTCTTCAGAGGTGAGCCAGAGATTTCCCACGACACACCCAAATGGGCGGCAGATCATGCTCACCTACCTGTTGCCATGGCTACACAACATTGAACTGGTGGACAGCAGACTCCTCCTCCCAGGGTCAAGTCCCAACAGCCCTGAGGATGAGGTCAAGGACCGGGAAGGAGAAGTAACTGCCTCTCACGGGCTAAAAGGGAATGGCTGGGGCTCTCCGGAAGCTACCTCACTGGTCCTGAATAACCTCATGTACATGACAGCCAAGGTACCTCATATAGCATGGATCCATCGGCAGGAAAGCCCTGGGTTCATAAACCTTTGGCACAAACCCAAGAAAATAATGTTTATCATAAAAATGACACAGGGCATGTTGAGTGGTAGTGATGGGTATAGATCAGGACACTTAGTGCCACTGAATTCTGTACTTTAAAATATGTACAATGCTATATACAAAGTCGAGAGTTCAAGACCATCCTCAGCTACATAGTGAGCTTGTATCCAGCCTGGGCTACATGAGACCCTGTTTCAAAAAAAAACCCAACAAAAGGAAAAGATGTTCTTGATGTTGCCAGGGTAAACTTCCTTTTTTTTCCCCTCAGTATTTGGTAAAGAAAGATACTACCGTATTCATGGTCATGTATTCCTGGTTTAGTCGTTCTTGCAGAGGATCTGAATTCTATTCCTGTTTTCTAGTTTTGGGTCTGATGTAATAATTTTGTGAGTTACATGATAGTTGTATAAATCGGTAAGCTTGGGTTCAAAGGGGAGGGCTGGTAAACCTGGCCCTCCTCATTTGCTACAAAAAATAATAAAATAAAATTAATTGTTTGGTGCATTTAAAAAATGGTTTTGGTGAGAACTGGGGATGTATCTCAGGGTAGAATTCCTGCATTAAATGCAGGAAACCCAGGGTTCAAATGGCCCACACTGCAATTAAAGAATGAGGAGATTATGATGCAAATGTTAGATAAATAGATACCTACATACATTCATAAATACGTACATATATACATGTACATGAGTACATGGGTACATACATACATAGGTACATAGATACATAAATATATACATATTTACATACATATATTCATATAAATATATACATAGATACATAGATAAACACATACATACATACATACATACATACATACATAAAAATATACATTTCACATAGATATCATATATTTTGGGGAAAATCATGGCCTACATTTTTAAAAAATACTTGTATAGGTACTTATGTAAATAATCTATGTATTATAAATTTCCATCTACCCCAAAGTGATTTTTTTTATCAAATAGTCATTTCCACCCTCCTAATGACTTGAACAACTATAACCTTCACAACAACTTATGTGCACACTCACATAGGCTGCTTTTCATCTTGTCTGAGTTAGTATGGAGATGAAGTCCCAGGAGCGGAAATGGAGAACGCTTGGAATGCACTAGCCAACAACGAGAAGTGGAGTAACAACCTGAGGGTCACGCTGCAGTTCCTCATCAGCCTGTGCGGGGTCAGCAGCGACACCATCCTCCTGCCCTACGTAAGTGCCACGCAGGCTTCTGGGAATGCTTCTTCCCACTGGGGCTCCCCCTCGTCATACTCTCCACTCCTGGTACAACATAGGTCTGGTTTTCAAATCCTGAAAATCCCTTGGGGGCTCATCCAGGTGATGCATGAAAGTTCCTTCTGCCGCCGCCCAGCACAGGCTCCGTGTCAGGGGCACCTGTCAGCCCCTTGGACTAAGCTACAGGACACAGACACCTGTGAATTGAGGGTTATTTTCCTGACAGTTACCAAAGCTTCCTTTATAAACATCAGTAAAGATCAAATGTAAAAGTCAGTACTAACAAAAAAAAAAAATGCTTCTGATTTGCATATGATATTATTGAAAAAAAAAACAAAAATACAACAGACCTGGAATTTTCTTTTCTTTAAAAGAAAAAAAGGGATGTATTTATTTTTATCTTATGTAGGTGACTGCCTGCATGTGTGTATATGCAGCATGTGCATGCAGTACCCATAGAGGCCAGAAGTGGGCAACAGATTCCCCTGGAATTGGTGTTAAAATACTGAGCTGACATGTAGAGCACCCTGGAACTAAACTCTGATCTTTTGCAAGAGCTGCCAGTGTTCTTAAACACTGAGCCATCTCTCAACCCCCAATTAGATTTTTTTTTTTTTTCAGAATTATGTGATAGGAGAGAAAGCAAAGCAGAGATATCCATATGGTATATTCTTTTTTTACTTGAGGATGGTGGATCAACAGAGCCATTCCTAATAGACTCACTTGGCTTCTCTGTGTGGTTTATGAGTTTATGGCTCCCTGTTGTTCTGAGCTGTTTCAGCCACACTGCAGGTTAAACATCAGGGCCTGCACTTTTGTAACAGACTGATATTGTCATTTTTTAAAACCTAGACTTTACAGACAGCTAAAACGTATTTGTTTCTAATGACAAAGAGGAGAGAAGGTGTGTTGGTCACTATTCTATGCTGTGAAGAGACACCGTGACCAAGACAACTCTTACTTTAAAAAAAAAAAAGCATTAAATTTGGGTCTTGCTCAGTTTTAAGGAGTCAGTCTGTGGTCATCGTGACAGGAAGCAGACAGGTTTGGTGCTAGAGCAGTAGCTGAGAGCTTTACATCCTGTCCATGGGCAGCAGCAAGAAGAAAGGGAGAGATATGGGCCTAGGCTTTTAAAACCACAAAGCCTATCTGTAGTGACACACTTGCCCCAATAATGCCACACCTCCTGATCCTTCTCAAACAGTTCTACCAACTGGCGACCAAGATTTCAAACCTATGAGCCAATGGGGGCCATTTTCATTCAAACCACCACAGGGGAAACTGTATTCCCCTTTTAGTAAAAGTAGCAGTTATTTTTCCCCAAAGCAGATACAATAAATCATTTTTTGTCGTATAAGTACCTTGTACCACTGAACACCAGTAAAATCTTGCAATTTTTTGGCTTAAATTGACTCAGTTCACCCTGAAAGTATTTTTTTTCCTAATTAAACCACTTAAGAAGGTACCTCTGTAGCGTGACTTTAATCCCAACACTTAGCTCACCCAAGGAGAGCAAAGGTCAGTTGTCAGCTGTACCAGATGACAGTGTGCCCCACAATGAGGGGGTTTCAGCCCAATGCTCTAATAGAGAATATATCCCTCCTTTATTTTCTTTCTCCAAGATTAAAAGGGTGGCAATTTACTTGTGCCGGAATAACACCATCCAGACTATGGAAGAGCTTCTCTTTGAGCTACAGCAGACAGAGCCTGTGAACCCCATCGTCCAGCACTGTGACAACCCACCTTTCTATCGATTCACAGCCAGCAGCAAGGCCTCAGCAGCTGCTTCAGGTAGAGACAGGCCACCTGGGAACACTCCCTCCATGCCACACACTGAACATGTTTGAGTGGCTCTCATTTTGAAATGGTTCACTTTAGAGATTGCTTAAGAATAGGTGTCTGAGACCCTCGGCGCATTGTAATTGGGATTTAACTAATGACTTTGTAAGGATAATCATGAATTAGTGGCCCAGTGACTTCCCTGACACAGAGAATTGTTTTACTTTAGACACTGCAGTCTTGAACCTGCTGAATACCTTAATAGAATCTCCTTCATAACATTCTCCCAGGATTGACTAGAATATTCCATGAAATCTAAAATGCTCAAAAATCTGAAATTTTTTATAATAACCCCAATATGAGAGCTGAATGTATACAAACTTTGCTCATTATTCTTTTTTTTTTTTTTTTTGGTTTTTTTCAAGACAGGGTTTCTCTGTGTAGTTCTGGCTGTCCTGGAACTCACTTGGTAGACCAGGCTGGCCTCGAACTCAGAAATCCGCCTGCCTCTGCCTCCCAAGTGCTGGGATTAAAGGCGTGCGCCACCACCGCCCGGCTTTTGCTCATTATTCTTAAGAGATTTATTTATTTTTATTTTGTGCACATTGCCTACATGTGTGTATGTGCACCATACACATACAGTACCCTCAAAGGCCAGAAGAGGGCACCAGATCCCAGAACAGGAGTTACAGGTGGTCATGACCTGCTCAGTGGATATTGAGATCTAAACCCAGGTCGTCTCCAAGAGCAGAACGTGGTCTTAACTGCTGAGCCGTTTCTCCTGCCCTGGCTTTGCTCATAGTTATAAATGTATAACACTACCTTTAGGCATTGTGTATTAGGGATACATAAAGCAGAAATGAATTTCATGTTTAAACTTGAGCCTAGCATACATACACAAGTATTCCAAAATCCAAAACAGCTAAAATCTGAAACATCCTGACCCCATGACTTCTGGATAGCAGATGCTCACCAGGTTTTATTATTTTCAACCAGTTTGTATCTGTTCATTTCATGGAATACATAACTACTTCCCTCAAATTTCCTGAAGCTTCCCTTCAATTTATTATTGAATCTGTCTTCAACCCTGTCTTTCCTACTCTCTTATGCTCTGTCTTTACACTACTTCTTAGTGAAGTGGGGTTTTGTTTTGTTTTGCTTTGCTTTGCTTTTTCAGTGAGACACTAGCCTAGGAATCAGAATTCCTTTGGAATTCCTTTCATATCATTAGTTGGATAATCCCTGGACCCATAAATACTAAAAGCACAAGTTATGGTGGTGTCTGCCTTTACTGGCAGTGTTGGGGAAGCAGAGGGAGGAGGGGCATAAACTAAAGGCCAGTCCAGGCTACATAGCAAGACCCTGTCTCAGTGACAGCAGTAAAAGAGAATCTATTCACAGCTGTAGCAGACCGACCCCATGTAAGGTCATGACCTGAGGCTAGAAACATCTAAGAATGGTATCGCTTCATTTTTTATGAGGAAGGAGGAATTTGGTTTGGCCAACACAGATGTCTAGAATCCCATGCTGTGGACTTGGAGACAGTTGTTTGGAATGTCTGCGATTGTACGGAAGATATAAAAACTGTCAAGCATGGGATTTTACAGGAAATCCTTTCCTGAATTGCTTCCGATCCGAGCCCGCCCCCTCTGCATACTCTGTCTCTGATCTCTCCCAATCCCTCTGCAGGAACCACCTCCAGCAGTAACACTGTCGTCGCCGGCCAGGACAGTTTCCCAGACCCCGAGGAGAGCAAGATACTGAAAGAATCCGATGACAGGTTGGTGTGTGCATTTGACTTGACATCTGCTCTAACGTTCAGCTGGAGTCTATGCAAAGGCATCTGTTCAAGTTAGTCAGGTTTCCTAAATGCACTGGAACTGAAGCCCATCTTTATGCTTAGGAACACAGACTGACATCCTTCAGAAAATCAGAGAGTAAGACATTCTTCTGATGCCTGAATCCTACTTAGACCTGGGCTTCATGAAAGCACTTGTTGGAGGCTGAAGAGATGGCTTATGGGTCTTCAGAAGACCCAGCACCCACATGACAGCTCACAACCATCTGTAATTCCAGTGCCAGGAGATCTAATGCCCTCTTCTGGCCATCAGGGTACTGTGTGATGTGTTTTATAAAGACCAGGTTCTGTTTTATAGAGCTTGGTATGGTGTGATGGGAGCGGGTACCTCAGCGGGCCTTTGCTGAGGCATCCCTCCCCCAGAGGTACCAGCCAGATAATGGGCATAGTAGAGAGTTTATCTGAGGGCATGAGAAGAGAGTAGAGGAAGAGAGAGAGAGAGAGAGAGACAGAGAGAGAGAGAGAGAGAGAGAGAGAGAGAGAGAGAGAGAGAGAGAAACACATCGAGGGAGGGGAGAGAAGGGGAAAGGGGCAAGAGAGAAGAGGGGCAGAGAATCAGGGAGAGGCAAACAGTTCCTTTTATAGTAATCCAGGCCTACATGGCTGTTGCTAGGTAAGTATTGGGTATAGAAGGAATGCCAACACTGTACACGTGGTACAGATACATGCAGGCAAACACTCATATACAATAAAAATAAATCAATCTTTGCAGAGTAAAAAACACATTTTTTGCTACTAGGCACAAACCACTTGTAATTAGAGGAGATTTGGCATGGTATACTTTCAAATTAGTGCATGGTTTCTTAAATGTCTTGAGGAAGTTCTCTGCAGCAACATTGTGTTAGCTTTTGTTACTATAGCAAATACCTGAGACAGGATAACTCATAAAGAAAGTCATTTACTGAGCTCACAGTTGTAGGGGCTGGTATTCTAAGCAGCACAGTTTGGGCTTTGGCACAGACTCCACTGGCTGCATCAGAATTACAGAGCCTCCATCCTAATTGTCTTACATAATCTAGTTATCATCCTAGGTCCTTCCTTCATTTCATACACATAAATGTATTATATTTAGAGGCTGGATTGTCTCAGAGTAGAGAGAAAAAGGTATACATTAAAGTTACGTAGATGAACGAACATTTTACATGTAATCTCTTTATATTCAAAATACCCAGTAATTTCCCATTGAGTCCATTTCTTTTCCTAAGCATCTTCCTTATAAACGCCACAGCGAGATGAAGTTTCCAGCCTCTTAATGCCATTGATGCAGGGCAGGAGAGTCAAGCACCTACGTGAGTCCATGGAGACAGCCAGTTCAACCTATAGCAATCCTCAGTCTCACTGAACTTGTTCTTCATTGTATCCTTTTCTCCTTTTTCCTTTTGGTTTTTTGAGACCAGAGTTTCTCTGTAGCCCTAGCTGTCCTGGAACTCACTCTGTAGACCAGGCTGGCCTCTGCCTCCCAAGGGCTGGAATTAAAGGCGTGTGCAACCACTGCCTGGTTGCTTTAGTACATCTTAATTAACCAAGAACACCCTTTTCCTGTGGCACCAAGAACCCTGAGCTCTACAAGGCTTCTTCTCTCTCACCTGCACCCCTGTCTTCTCATTGCCTGTGAATAAAGGAACAAAATCCAGGACTCTGTGTAACAAATGATTGTGAAAAAACAGGGAGATAAACAGACTCATGGGTTTTTTTATATTGTTTAGTTTCACTTCCTTTCATTCTATGTGTATGCTGTTTGGCCTGCACATAGGTCTGTGCACCACATGTGTGCCTGATACCTGCAGAGGCCAGAAAAGAGCTTCAGATAGCCTGGAACTGGAGTTATAGATGGTTTGTGAGCTGCCTTGTGAGTGCTAAGGGTCAAACCAAGGTCCTCTGGAGGAGCGCCCGATGCTGGTAACCACTGAGCCATCCTCTGACCTTACTCTGTAAATTCTCAATCACTTATTTTGTAGACTTGAGTTTCCATCCTCCTTTTCTTTGGGATAGAAAGAGATATCTCTTCTGTTTCTATATTTTAACATCTTGTTACAGAGTCTTTTTTGTACCACTAGAGTTGTGGGTATCCCGCGTGGAGATTTTTGTTATGGCCCTTAGCACTGAGAAGCTAGTTATCTGTGTAAGACAAAGATGAAGTAGCACGGGCTGGATAGGTGTTTCAGTGGTTAAGAACACTGACCACTCTGCCAAAGGTCCTGAGTTCAATTCCCAGCAACCACATGGTGGCTCACAACCATCTGTAATGATATCCGATGCCCTCTTCTGGTGTGTCTGAAGATGGCTACACTGTACTCACATAAAATAAGTAAAAAAATAATTTTTTTTTTTTTTAAGAAAAAGAGAAGACAAAGTAGTACTTATAGAGACATTGTCCTTGGAATATCTGGTAATTGCAGTCTTCCAGAAGCTGAGGCAGGGGATTACCACGACCTTCATTACAGTTGTCATGAGCTGTATTACAGTTCCAACATTTGCCCGTCTCAGAGGGACTTGTTTCTGCTTGACTTTGGCTTCATAACCATTATATAAGACCCCTTTAGACCCGTCTCATCAATGAGGTCCAAAGAATACTGTCCAGCACGTGATATCATCCCCGTGTCCTCCTGAGCAAGTCAAACCCCACTCACTTATGCATCATCAGTGGCCACAGGTGCTGTGCTCCCCACCCCCTTCCCCAAATATGGAAACCTCCAGATGTGGGATCCTTTCATCAGCCTGCTTTTATTATCTCTTGCCAGATGATGGTTAGGCTCAGCACGTGCTATTTAGAGCATTGCATTTTCAGTACAAACATGATTAAGGAGGCTCTGGGAAAGATTGTGGTTAGCATTTATCTACCATCTGATATTCCAGTGTGGCTTAGACTGCTCTGTGGCATGACCTGTATGAAACGTGTATGTGTGTGTGTGTGTGTGTGTGTGTGTGTGTGTGTGTGTATTTGCCTGTGTGTGTGTCTTTGCATGTCTGTCTTTGTGTGTGTGTATGTCTATGTGTGTCTGTGTGTGTCTGTGTGTGTGTCTCTGTGTGTGTGTCCTGCTCCACAGAGCTGCAAAGCAGTGACCCAAAAGATAGGACAGTGGAGAATGGTTGAAGTTACTGAGGACTATTAATGAGCACAGGCTGAGGAGAAAAATGAACTTTTTCAGATACCTAAGAAATCAATAAAGCCAGGCCCTGTTGTGTGGCACATTGTGACAGCTCAGTGAATACAAATCCCTGACACAGCTTTGTGACGTAGTACCTCGACACAGTTGCTCTTCCCTGGCACGCCTCAGTTTCTTTTCCTAAAACCTTACTGTCCCTCCATGTGCTGGCTCGTTTTTGTCAACTTGACATAAACTAGAGCCATTTGGGAAGAGGGAACCTCATGATGAGGGAGGACCCAGCCTACTATGGACAGTACCACCCTGGGGCAGGTGGTTCTGGGTTATATGAGAAAGCAGACTGAGCAAGCCATGGAGAGCAAGCCAGTAGGCAGCCTTCCAGCATGGGCTCTGCCAGTTCCTGCCTTCAGGTACCTGCCTTGAGTTTCTTCCCTGGTTTCCCTCAGTGAAGAATTGTGACCCAGGCTATCTAAGTCAAATGAACTCTTTCCTCCTCGAGTTGCTTTGGGTCACAATCTTTATCACAGCAATAGAAACCATAGACAAGACCCTCCACATCCTTGTGAAGGCATCTACATCTGACTGTTCCACAGGAAACAAAAGCTTGCTCTCTTGTCATCCCGGCCTGCTCAGTAGTATAAGGAAACGCATGTGTTGGCTTCAGAATTTTCTGATGTCTGTGCATAGCCTTGGCTCTTTGCTTTGGCCACATATAAAGAAACAGATTGCTGGGCGGTGGTGGCACACGCCTTTAATCCCAGCACTTGGGAGGCAGAGGCAGGCTGATTTCTGAGTTCGAGAGTTCGAGGCTAGCCTGGTCTACAGAGTGAGTTCCAGGACAGCCAGGGCTACACAGAGAAACCCTGTCTCGAAAAACCAAACCAAAGAAAAAGAAAAAAAAAGAAAAAAGAAAAAGAAATGGATTGAATCTCCTGTGGATCTTTTATATAAACTAAGTATGTATACCGATTTGGCCCTGGGATGTGCCCCAATGGTCAAATCCTTGCCTAGTACATATGAAGGCCTGGGCTCCACTCCTAACACTATAAACTGTAATATAAATATACCACTTGGCCGTTTTTCCCCTGAGTCACAGCCCTGTGTTAGAATGATGAAGATGAACTATTTCAAATGCTTCAGGCAGCCAGGAGCAAGGCATCCTACAGATCTCAACTGAAGCGTGATAATAACATGATAAAAGCATAAAACTGGGCTGGAGAGCTGGCTCAGTGGTTAAGAACATGCACTGCTGTTCTGGAGGACCTATGTTCAATTCCTAGCCCCTGCACTGTGGCTTGCAGCCATCTGTAACTCCAGTTCCAGGGGATACAATACCCTCTTCTGGCCCCCAGGAGCACTGCATGTATGTATGGTCCACATGCAGGCAAAATACACATACCCATAAAAAATTTAAGATATACTTTTTAAAAGCATAAGGTATTAAAGTAATAAGCTATTATTTTCTTTTCCTTAGTCACTAGGATAAAGGTAGGTAGGATAGACATCTTGGTCACAGCAGTAGAACTAGAGATTTGAGGTTAGTCACACTGACACACAGTAGTCATACATAATTACCAGGCACATGGTAATATTATGATATTTCATGTCAGGATAGAACCTATGGGGTGCCTGTCTCCTCAGATGTCCACTCAGTCTTAAATTGTGGTTTTGCTACTCAGAGGTGTCATGGCACGGACAATATCTGTATACTGTCTGCTGCTTCTCGAAGGTTGACAGCAGACAAGTTGTTTAACCTCCTTCAGCCTCGGTTTCCCTATTTGTAAAGTAAATAAAACTTATGTCAAAAATGAGAGGCAAATTAATTAAATGAGGCTGTGCATCTGACATCAGTGTGGTCCAGCTCTGTCCTCATCATCGAACAACAAACAATCAAAATCAAACAGTCAAAAAATAAAGGAGGCAGACGAAAAGTCCTCACAATTATATGATTACATCGTCTGCCAACTATCACATTCCTGAGAGGTCTCTGAGTATTTTGAGGGAAAGTTTAATTTATCCATGCCCCCAAGTTGCTTATGAAACTGTTGTGTGTATCTCTGCCTCTTCCTGCCTCCGCTTGTTGTCACTGACCAGGTCTGGCTGACCACCGAGCCTGTTCCGTGCTCTGTGAATAAGGGGGCCGAGCCTTTTAAAACAGTGCTCAACTTCATCCCCAAACAGATGTTAGCGTTTGCAGCTGGAGCACAGTGTTCTCCTAAAGCATTATTATTCTCTCAAGGTTTGGACTTTCACTTATGAACAGGACCTCTGGCCCTCCCGACTGAAAAAAGAAATGTTTCAGGCTGTCATAGTCCTTTAAGAAAAGCATAGCAACTCAGGTGGCATTGGCGTGTAATCCCAGCACTTGGGAGGCAGAAGCAAGTGGATCTCTGTGAGTTTGAGGCCAACCTGGTCTACGTGGGGGAGTTCCAGGCCAGCCAGGGCTACATAGTGAGACCCTCATCTAAAGAAAGAGGAGGAGGTGGAAAAAGGAAAAAAGAATGCACCATCATTAGAACTAAGTGGTCCCCACCCCACCCCTGAAGAAAAGGAAACATCCAACCACTGAGCTGTCAAATCTGCTCTTGAGCAACTGCACATTCACAGGCGACCCCACTTCATGGCTGTGTTTTGTTTTTGAAGGTTTAGCAATGTGATCCGAGCCCACACTCGCCTGGAGTCAAGATACAGCAACAGTTCTGGAGGGTCCTACGATGAGGATAAGAGTGAGTACCAGAGGCTGTGGGGTTCCAGCTGCACAGAGCTAGTATTAGAAAAAGTCTTTATTAGTAAAGGCCAAACAGCCTAACCGGTCCTGTGTGTCTGTGATCTTGCTGCTTTCCACCATGATGCTAAGTTGGAGAATGCCTAGCAAGAAGTTATCTCTTTGAAAAATATGTGGGGGCTGGAGAGATGGCTCAGCAGTGAAGAGCCCAGGCTGCTTTTATAGAGGACCCAGGTTTGGTTCCCAGCACCCATATGGGACCTCACAGCTGCCTGCAACTTCAGCTCCAAGAGGTCCAATCTCTGCTCTGGCCACATTGGACATGCATATGCATACACACACACACACATAGTTGAGTTTTGGAACTGTCCTAGAAGTGACTTAAGTTTTCAGCGTCATGCATCTAGAGTCCTAGGGTGGAATATGACATCCCATTGAAACTCCCCCATGATATAGTCTCAGAAACCCTTTCTGAGCTGAGAGATGGCTTCCTGCGGGAATTTTCTTAAGCCACGGGCAGTTGGGCAAGCCAGAAACGTTAATGCACTGGTAGCTTTTCGGGAGGTGGGAAGATAGCTTCTGTAGATACAATCAGTATAAATATAAGTTGTCTAGGAGTTAAGGAAACCCAAGAAGCAAAGGACACTCCAAGGACCTCAGTCTGTGTTGTGGAACTTTCTTTAAAAAATTGTTAAAAAAAATTATACAGAATAAATAGCAAAAATGTAGACAATGATTTTAAATAGACTTGTTGCATAAAACAAAAATAAAATACATCTGCTATAAATTTTTAACAATTATAAATTGTTATAATTGTTTACATTATGGATGCTTTGCCTACGTGTGTGCTTATGTGTCACCTGTGTGCAGTACCCATGGAGACCCTAAGGGTGTCATTTACCCTGGGACTGGAGTTGCAGATAGTTGTAAACTGCCCTGTGGGTGCTGAGAAGCAAAGCTGGATCCTCTGGAGAAGCAGTGGAGGGTTCAGTCCGCAGCCTCAAATAGCAGCTGATAACCCTCTGTAACTCCACTTCCTGGGGATCTAATGATTTCTGGCTTCTTCAGGTAACTGCAGACATGTGGTGCAAAGATATACATTCAAGCAGGCATGCAACACACATACGAATGAAAATAAACACAAATGTAATTCAATCTTGAGGAGGTTAAACAGTATACGGACAACTGCCCCACAGCGTGGCAAAGTCGATGGTGCAACGACCACTTCTCTGTGGTGAGGAGATGCACAGGAAGGAGGGTGCTGTACCTCAGCCAGCCAACTGCTCTGAAGTGTGTCCCTATGCTCGGGGTGCAGGGTATAGGCTTGAATACTGCCCTGCCTTGCAGAGATTGGCTTGGTGAGCATGGTACTGGTTTGAATGCTGCATCTTCCAGAGGCAAGGCAATCCTAGGCATCCCAGTCCCAAAGCGTGATAACACCTTATGGACAGGTGGCTTCTCGGGGTTTAAGAAAAGCACCCTTATATTGTAGAAATATTTAATCCCGACCTGGAGTTTCCACCCCACCTTTAAGCATTTAGTTCCCAGATTAAAAAAAAAACACACAACCTTTAAATTTACAATAAGCCTTAAACAGTACAAAAGCTGGACAGCTGTCTTCCCTCTATGCTGTTAGAATTGACTTTCCTATCAACTCACTATGTTTCATCTGGGCAGCTCTTAACTCCAATTGGCCAGCCCTCAGGGCCATGTTCTCTTGACTCCTAACCTGTGATGGCTTCTCCTTCCTCTTCCCATTCCTTCTTCTCTCTCGTGGTCCCTCTCTGACCCTCAAGCCCAGGAAAGTGAAAGCTCACCTCTGTCTCTTCTGCCCAGCTATTGGCTATTGGCATCTTTATTCACCAATCAGACATAACTTGGGGCCAAGGTGAACGTGCAGACTCTCTCATCTCTGGGACAACCAGGTCTTGGGGCCTGCACTTAGCATCACAGTAGATAGCAAAAGAATCAACCTCGACACCCTCACATCATCTCTTTTGATTTCTCAAAACAGCCATAAATAAACAAACAAACATGGAGTATTCTCTTCTATGCTCCTGTGATAGAGCACTGGGAGAAGTTGAAAGAGAGACCAGAAGAACATTTCAGGCAGAGGAACAGTAGAAATGAAGTTCCTGAGGCTAGCCCAAGTCTTGTCTAACCATGTACAGACCAGCGAGGAAGTCATGTGACTGGGGTGGAGTGAAGAGCTTGGGCATGGGAGACAGTTAGCCATAAGAGGAGCTCCGTAGCCTTGTAAGGACTCGTAAGGTCATTGTGTGGGCTGCAGGCTTCCTCAAGAGAACCTCTGGAGAGTGAACAAGGAAAGACACATGGCCAATGTGTCCAAAGACGGCTCTCTGTAGAACACGGGGCGGGGTGTGCATAGTAGAAGCAAAATGACAATAAGGAACCATGGTAAGAGAGGAGAGAGACACAGAGAACGGTGACCATGGTAACAGAGGAGTGGACCAGACACAAAGAACAGTGACAGAGCTTGACCAAGTGGTTGGATGGATGTAGGGGATATGTTTACAAGCAGATCTCTCCAAATGTGTTGAAATGTCAGTTTCCTCAGTATAAGATAGGGATGCTGGCAATAAATAGCCATGATTAGACTCTTTAGATGAAAAGTACCCAGGACAGTACCTGACACGGTACCTGTCTGTGTCACATAGGACAGTGCCTGACATGGTACCTGTCTGTGTCACATAGGACAGTGCCTGACATGGTACCTGTCTGTGTCACATAGGATGGAGCCTGACACGGTACCTGTCTGTGTCACATAGGACAGTGCCTGACATGGTACCTGTCTGTGTCACATAGGATGGAGCCTGACATGGTACCTGTCTGTGTCACATAGGACAGTGGCTGACATGGTACCTGTCTGTGTCACATAGGATGGAGCCT